>NW_021604563.1:10468925-10514718 GCF_004785775.1 Grammomys surdaster
TTCTTTCTTTCTTTCTTTCTTTCTTTCTTTCTTTCTTTCTTTCTTTCTTTCCTTCTTTCCTTCCTTCCTTCCTTCCTTCCTTCCTTCCTTCCTTCCTTCCTTCCTTCCTCTCTCTCTCTCTCTCTCTCTCTCTCTCTCTCTCTCTTTCTTTCTTTCTTTCTTTCTTTCTTTCTTTCTTTTTTCTTTATACCCTGATAGAAGCTTCCCCTCTGTCTTCTCCCAGTCTTTCCCCACCATGTCTCCTCTTCTCTTATCCATTTACTCCTCTGTTTCTCTTCAGAAAAGGCCAGGTCTCCCATAGATATCAACCAGCCATTTCATATTAAAATGCAGTAAGAGTAGGCATCTCTTTTCCTATGAATGCTACATAAGTCAATGAAGTAGGAGAAAAAGCTCTCCAAATCAGATAACAGAGTCTGAGACAGGCTAGGCTCCAACTATTAGGATTCCCTCAAGAAGACCAAGCTATACAACTATAACAAAGTATATGTACAAAGGCTCTAGTTCAGTCTCATGAAGCCTCACCGGTTGGTGGTTCAGTCTCTTTGATCACTTATTAGGCCCAGTTAGTTGGTTCTTTGGATTTTTCTTTGGTGTCTTTGGCCTCTCTGGTCACTACAATTCTTCCCTACCTCTTGCATAAGATTCCCCCTAGTGTTTGGCTGTTTATCTATGAATCTCTGTCCATCAGTTACTGGATAAAGCACCTCTGAAGACAATTGGGCTAGGCACCAATCTAGGAATATAGCAGAATATTAATAAGATTTGTTTCATATTTGGTTCTATTCAAGATCTCTGTGCTAGCTAGCCTCTGGTTCCTCACCATCCAGCCAATGTTAGGGGTGCGTTTCCTCTCATGACATGGTTCTCAAGCTGTCCTGGTTGGTCATTGTTGGGAAACTACCACAGTATCTGTATCACCTTTACCCCAACACATTTTGTAGGCACAGTAAATTGTACATCAAATGTTTTGTGGCTTTTCTGATATTCCAGTCTCTTTACTGGAAGACTTGTCTAGTAATAGGAGATGTCTAGTTCTGGCTCCATATCCCTCATTGCTAGGCATCTTCATCCCAGTGCTAAAAATATTCTCCCACTTGATTTTTCCCTCTTAGTACTTTCTCCCTCTCTCCTTCCTTCCATCTTATATTGTTCCCACACTCACCTCCCATTTGGATCCCCCCATCCACCCACAATATTTACCTATTTTCCCTTCACAGTGAAATCCATACGTACCCCCTAAGCCTTTATTACTTAACTTTTATCAGTATGTGGATTGGAGCATGGTTATCCTTTACTTTACAGTTAACATCTATGTTAAAGGGGGTATCCATACATAAAGTGAGTGTTTTTTGGAGTATGAGATACCTTATTCAGGATGATCTCCTTTATCCATTCTTTTGTTTAAGGATATCTAGCTTCCAGTTTCTGAACACTTCTATGAACATAGCTGAACAACAATTCTTGTGGGTTAAGAATCCTTTGGGTATTTGCCCACCCAAATGTGCTAGGGTAAAGGTGATACAGATACTATGGTAGTTTCCCAACAATGACCAACCAGGACAGCTTTAAAACTATGTCATGAGAGGAAACGCACCCCTAACATTGGCTGGAGGGTGAGGAACCAGAGGCTAGCTAGCACAGAGATCTAGAATGGAATCAAATATGAAACAAATCTTATTAATATTCTGCTATATTCCTAGATTGGTGCCTAGCCCAATTGTCTTCAGAGGTGGTCTGAATAACTTGGTCATAAGGTGGATTGATTCCCAATTTTCTGGGAAACCACAATATTGGTCTGTATAAGTCTGCACTGCCTCCAGAAATAGAGATGTGCTCCCCTTACTCCATACCTTAGCCAGCATGAGCTGTCAACTGTGTTTATAATTTAACCATTCTGATGGGTATAAATTGGAAACTCGGTGTCATTTTAACTTTCATTTCCTTGATTGCTAAGAAAGTTGAGCATTTTTAATTGCTTCTTGGCCATTTGAGATTTCTCTGTTGAGAGTTTTCCATTTTCCATTTAGATCTATTCCCCATATTTAATCATATCATTTCTTTGTTTTTAAATTGTTTATGTTTTTAACTTCTAGTTTCTTTATTTTGAACATCATGCCTCTATCAGGTCAAGAATTTTCCCAATCTGTGGGCTGTCGTATTTTCCTATTGACAGTATCCTATGCCTTATCTAAGCTTTACGTTTTCATGCAGTCTAATTTATTAACTGCTTATCTCAGTGCCTGTACTATTCTGTTCAGGAAGTTGTTTCCTGTGACAGTTCATTCAAGGCTAGTCTCCACTTTTTCCTCTATCAAGGTTAACATATCTGGTTTTATGTTGATGGCTTTGACCCTCTTGGGATTGAGTTTTATATAGAGTGGTACATGTGGATCAATTTTCATTATTCTATATGCCTCTATCTACTTCAGCCAGCACCATTTGTTGAAAATACTTTCTTTTTTCCATTGTATAGTTTTGGATGCTTTATTTAAAAAATATAGGTGTCTGTAGATGTATAGACTTATATCTGGGTCTTTGATTTGATTCCAGTGATCAACCTGTCTGATTTTTTGCCAATACCATCTTAAAATTTGGGAAGGTAATACCTCCAGAAATTGTTTTATTATACAGGAATTATTTTGACTACACAGAGGGCTTTGCTTTTTCATATGGAGTTGAATATAGTTCTTACAAGGTATGATAAAACTTGTGTTAGAATTTTGATAAGAACGGCATTGAATCTGGAGATTGCTTTTGGTAATATGGTGATTTTTACTACAGATCCATGAGCATGGAAGAGTTTTACATCTTTTGATATCTTCTCTGATTTCTTTTTTGGAAGACTTGATGTTGTTGGCATACAGTTTTCTAATATGCTTGGTTATAGTAACAGCAAGACATTTTATAGTATTTGTGGCTATTTTGAAGGGTGTTATTTCCTTGAATTCTTTCTCAGCCCATTTATCATATATATATATATATATATATATATATATATATATATATATATATAATCAGCTACTGAACTTTCTGATTTAGATGTACATCCATTTAGCCACTTCATTGTAGAAGGTTTGCAGTAGTTTATGTACAGTATTATATCATCTGGAAAAGTTTTTGTCCAGAATATGGGGCTCAGAGGACGGGGTTTCTTTTGCAGGCTGTTACTCAGTCTTTAAAGAGTGTCAGAGTGCAATGGGCTATATCTTCCCTGGAGTCCTTGTACTGATGTATCCTCTGAGAAATCAGCACTATTTTTTATATCTTTCAAATGTGACATTAGATTATTTATACAGGAGTCCTCATAATTTTTGAAGGATGCACTTTCTCTTATGAGTTTGGATTTTAGACCTATCTTCATTGTGTCTTACAGATTGGTTTTGTTGTGTTTTCATTTTTCCCCCAATTCTAAAAGTTTTTGATTTCTGTCTAGATTTTTGTTTTTGTTTTTTTTTCCATTTTTATTCAGTAGTGATATTTTCAACATTCACTGGAATGTACAGTTTCTTAAGTTTCTACTGCTTTTTATATCTACTTTTAATTTATGGGTGTCAGATAGGATGCAGGCTGTTACTTTACCTTTCTCATATCCATTGAGGCTTATGCTATAATATATGCCCATTTTTGCAGCAAGTTCTAAAAGCTGATGAGAAGAAAGTATTTTCTTTAGTGTTTGGATAAAATTTTGTATAGTTGTCAGTTATGTCCATTTGATTTATGTTGCTATTTATCATCAGAATTTATGTTTAACTTTTGTCTTTATTGCCTGTCAAGTTAAAAGAGTGAGGTAATATACTTACTATTACTGTCTGAGGACCAATATGAAATTTTAGAAGTAGTAGTGTTTGTTTAATGAACTAGACACACTAGTATTCAGTGTATACAAGTTTAAATTTTTAATATATTCTGTCTGATTGTTTTTGTTAATGAATATGTAGTCCTTACCTATCTCCTTAGATTATATTTACTTTAAAGTCTTTTTTTTTACCAGATATTAACATAATCCATGCTTGTTTATTGCTTCCATTTGCTGGATATCCTAAGTTTTTTCTTTTCAGTTTTTTTTTCAATTTGAGTTACATTGTGATTCAATTTTTGGTTAAATTCTAGATTTCTTTTTTTTTTTAGATTGTTTTATTAATACACTCCACTGTCTTCTCACAGGTTTCATTAAGGCATTTATTCATATCATCTTTAAGGTTCTTGAACTTATAGTTACTATTTTATACTTCTTTGTTTTTCCTTCAGTTAAATTATTTTTCTGAGGTCTTATTAAAACAGGGAGGCTTTCTTTTTGGGGAAGCTTATTGTCTTGGTAGTACATATTTGTATTTTTTTGTGCTAGAATCTAATTACCTAGAGTTACGATATTTGAAATGTTTCATTTTTTTAGATATCTGTTTTCATCTTTGTTGGATTGGTATTTGATTCTTGGTTGGTATTCTCCATAATGGGTATTGGGCAAGTATTATGGTTGTGGTGATCCTGACTCTCAGCCAAATGTAATATTAATGCAGCTTCTGATAGAGAAGGTGTCTGGATAGCAACCAGTTTTAGTATCTGTGGGTTCCCTGGTAGAAAGCTAAACTTCCAGTTTTCTGAGGTTCAATAAATCAGGAAGATGGCTTAGAATGATAGACTGTGAAGAGGAAAGAACTTTAGGGATGCTAAGTCAAAATCACGGGGCTGAGTCATTGCAGAATAGAGACAGGATAGTAAGAGGGTCATAGTCTGGAAGTGTATAACAGAAAAATTAGGGATAAGTATAGAAAGGTGTCCTGGAAAGCAAGAAGGAGTTTACAAGGCCACATAATTCAATCTCACCTAAGTTTTATTACTGTGGGTCCCTGGTAGAGAGTAGATTTGTTGGTTAGGGGAGTTAGAAATGTATATAGATGTGATAGAAGGGAAGATAAGATAGGATTGCAGGTGAGAACTAGAGGAACCTGAGTCTGCAAAAAGAAGTTGAATCAGCATAAGTGAAACTTTTGTTTCTGTCTAAACTCATGGAACCTAGCCTGGTCTTCTACATGATAGGTAGTTCTGGCTTCATAATTGTTGTACAGTCAAGGCTGGCCTCCTCCTGAATCTATCTTCCAAGTAACAAGAATGCCCTCCCCTTGTTATCTATGTTTTGGCTTCCAAAATTTTAATCAAAATAACATTATTTGGGTAATATAAAATATCTTGGATTTATCTCACTCATTTTTTTTTAGATTTGCTAAATTTTAGGGTCAGTTTTCATCAAATAATCTCTCTGTTCCTTCTATTCCCTCATTGCTATCTGTTAGTTACTTAAAACATATGTTGTTCCACTTGTAAGTGATCTTATGTTGTTTACTATTTGTTCTGAAGCTTTGTTCAATTAAATTTTACATATATTAATTTAAATTTATTTCGATGTTGCACATTTCTAGTTTTCCCCTCCAACTGTTATAATTTTGTTCCTAGAATGTTTTGACCATATTCTGGGTTTCTCTGCTTGCTGCCATGCCATGCTCAAAAGACAGTAGAGTTGGTTCAGCCAGCAACTTTCTGCACTCCTCCAGTGTAGTGGCTTTCAGAGCACAAAGTTTCCCCCAGCCGTCACCCACTGTGGATGCATGCACCCAACAGGTTATGATCTGTACACAATCTGGGATTATACAATATGACCTATGAAGAAAGCCATTATAAAAATAGACAGTCTGCTACTCCTTCTTGATCCTATGGAAAAGTAACTCCATGTTCTTACTTGGCTGTAATGTACTTACTTTATAGATGTAGAAGCCTGTTGGTGATGTGGTTTACTATTTTTTTAAGATATATTTATTTATTTTATGTATGTGAGTACACCACCATTGCTTTCTTCAGACTCATCAGAAGAGGGCATCAGATCCCATTACAGATGATTGTGAGCCACCATGTGGTTTCTGGGAATTGAACTCAGAACCTCTGGAAGGGCAGTCATTGCTCTTAACCGCTGAGCGATCTCTCTAGCCCCATTGTTTAATTTTTTAAATGAGACATTTGACAAGAAAAAAAGCAATCAAATGCCACAGCTCATGTTTGAGTTTTAAAAGCTAGACTTAAAAGACATTAATATCCTAAGTGGCAGTGAAAGGGGCTCAGTATATCTTATCTCCACAGAAAATATCTATTTCCTTAAAGTATTTTGATGTTTTGAGCCTATAATCAACAGTATTATTTCTGATAATATTTCATGTTCTAGGGTGAAGGAGAACAGACCTGTTATGGTCACCCTGGAAGTACTCTGCATAGGAATACTGGTTTTGTGCACTGGATAAAGGTTATTCTTTTGTTATTAAAATGCTGATTTCTCTGCTATCATAAATCGCTTCAATCCAGACACAGCATTGTAATGGTTTTGGCATGAATCTCCTGCCTTAAGTTTGTGAAACAATTCTTAACATTTAGTCTCTGCCTTGTTGGTAAATGCTGATCACTCAATGGATGAGCAGAAGAGAGAATAAAGTGAAAACCTCCATCAGACAGGAGAAGGAGAAAGAAAGAGAGAGAGAGAGAGAGAGAAGTAGTTGGATTTGGAGCCATGAGAAGGGGTTCTGAGAAGGTACCATGGGAAGAAACATCTAAATCAGAGAACAGAGAGCATTAGAACAATATTAAACTGTAAGTATAATTGGGATGGGGCTCTCTGGGTTAGCATAGCAAATTAAGGAAGATCATTTATATGCCCAGAATGAAGGCACAGCTTGAAATAGATCTTGTTTTCCCTGTGTGGTTGTTTGGGGAACTGTCGAAAGTAAAGAGACACAGAAGCTGGATCAATTCACTGGTTACACTTATATTAAATAATTCATTTTACACTTCTTGCATCACATATTTTTCCTTCTGCATGAGACTCCTGGAATAACAACTCAGAGTCAAAATATATACTTATAGATACCTAGGCCATTTAGCTAAGCTTGTTTTCTGACTAGCTTATAATTTTAAAATCCTACTTATACTAATCTATATTCAGGCATGTGGCTAGTTACTTCTGCTTAGATACCATGTGTCTACCTTCCTTAAATCTACATGATGACTCTTTCTATGTCTGGCTTTCTCCCAAAATTCTTTCTGTCTCCTGAATGCCCCACCTTTAATGCTATATTTTACTATAAACCATAGTTTTTTTTAATTGACAGATTATACATTCATACAATACACAAGATATTCTCTCTACAGTTCTGTTCTCTGAAACTGATGATTACCTATAAATCTGCATTGTGATGACACTGATATGCAGACTTTGTAAAACTAATTATACAACTGAAACTTTAATTTAAATCCTTTTAACAACTGATTTTCTTCTAATCCCTTTATAAATTGTAATTTTTAATTGAATAAACTTAACTTCTTTTACAGATACATTATGAGCCAAATTCATCTAAAAAAGAAAAACGAAATCAAAGCAAGTATGGCTCATGGCTGTAACAGCACTTGGAGGCTGATTCCAGATGATTATTAGGAATCAGAGGCAAGCTAGGGCTACAGTGAGATAGGGTCTGCTAGTGCTTTTGAAATTTCCCTGTTTCCATTTATTCCAATACCTTTTTCTAACTCAATTCTTATGTTCCCCATTCTATAAATTTCCTACATTCATGTCTTTTATTTTGTAATTCACTGATTTTAAATTTTTCACTATAAGGAGTAACTTCTCTGATTAACGATTAGAATAGCCTCTGTCTATGGGTATAACCATAGATATTTAGAAGTAGTTTAAGATTATTATATAAATTTTACTAGACAACAGTATTAAATACCCTGTAATGGTTTAGTTCTTGGGAGCTCTGAGGGGTCTGATTGGTTGAACCTGATGCAAGAGCTCCCAAGGACTAAACCACCAACCAAAGAGTACACATGGAGGGACCTATAGCTCCAGCTGCATATGTAGAAGAGGATGACATTATCTGGCATCACTGGGATGGTATGTCCTTGGTCATGTGAAAGCTCAATGCCCCAGTGTAGGAGAATACTAGAGTGGTGAGGTACAAATTGGTGGGTGAATGGGGAAGCACCCTCATAGAAGGAGGGGGAGGGGGAGGGAATAGGGAGTTTGCAGAGGAGAAACAAGTAAGGGGGATAACATTTGAAATATAAATAAATTAAATAACCAATAAAAATAAACATAAAATATACACACATAAAAAGTACCCTGTAGCATTTCTAACATCCCCATTTATGGTAATTATAAATTAATTTTTGTTTACAAGTGCCTTGTCTAACCATATGTCTATGCATAATGTGCATGGCTGGCTATTATTACAACATACTACCTATTTATTTCATCTGTCTGCTTTATGGAGATGGGCTTTCACTGTGTCACCTATTCCAGCAGTAAAGTATTGTCTAACCTTAGCCTCCTTTGTTACTGAAATTACATGCATGTGCCAAATTGTTTTGTCTAGAGTATGCTTAAAACTTTATCATTTACAACCCACGTTTCATCTAAAACATCAATATTTTCATAGTTACTCAATAAATTAAGTTTATTATGATCAGTTTTTCTTAAGCATTTCAAATATTTAAGCCAAGAAAAAACTTTTTTTGTCACTAAGAGAATATATGTTAAACATAGAATGTATGCACTGTTTAGGGTACAGTGACCATTATCACAATATTAATGTCACTGAACAATGGGTATGGAGTATGTATTAGTTATTGTTCTATTTCTATTAAACATCATGACCAAGTCAGCTTACAGAGGAATGATTTATTTGGGCTTAGGGTCCTAGAGGGATATGAATTTGTTACCACATGGTAGGCATAGTGTTAGATAAAGCAAGTGGAAGGCATGCATTTTAAGCCCCACATCTTAAATACCAAACAAGAAACAAAGAGCCAACAGAGAATGGTGTGAGTCTTTGAACTCTCAAAGTTCACCTCTTGTAACATTTAAATAGCTAATTTAATTGAACGTTAAGTTTTTAAGGTATTAGATTTTTAAAAAACCCAAAAATGCTTCTGTCAAAAGAAAATACAAGGACAAAGAGTAGAGCAAAGACTGAAGGAAAGGCCATCTAGAGACTGCCCTATCTGGGGATCCATCCCATATGCAGTCACCAAATTCAGTCACTATTGCTGATGCCAAGAAGTGCTTGCTGAAAGGAGCCTGATACGGATATCTCTTGAGAGGTTCTACCAGAATCTTACAGTACAGATGCGGATGCTTGCAGGCCAGCCATCAGCCTGGGCATGGGAATACCAATGAAGGAGTTAGGGGAAGTACTGAAGGAGCTAAAGGAGTTTGCAACCCCATAGAAAGAGAAATAATAAGAACCAGTCAGACCACCCAGAGTTCCCAGGGACTAAACTACCAACCCAAAAATACACATGGAGGGACCCATGGCTGCAGCGCCATATGTAACAGAGGATAGCCTTATCTGGCATCAATGGGAGGGGAGGCCCTAGGTCCTGAGAAGGCTCAATGCCCCATTTTAGGGGAAATGCTAGGGCAGTGAGTCAGGAATTGGTACGTGGTTGGGGTAGCACCCTCATAGAAGCAGGGGTAGGGGGTGGAATGGGGGTTTTTGGTGGGGAAACTCAGAAGGAGAATAATATTTAAAATGTAAATAAATAAAATAACTAATAAAAAATTTTTAAAAGAAGAAAAAGAAAAAATAGAAAGTCTGCAGAGACAATTCAGATGTGGATGCTTGCAGCCAGCCATTAGCCTGAGCATGGGGACACCAATGGAGGAGTTAGGGGAAGTACTGAAGGAGCTAAAGGGGTTTGCAATCTTATAGGAAGAGAAATAATAACAACCAATCAGACCACTCAGAGTTCTCAGGTCAGCAGATTTTATTAGTTCATCAGATTACCATTTATTATCTTTGTAAATTTAAGGGAAGATCCTTCAATTTTCAAACGTAAAACAAAGTAGAAAGACAATGCTGATTACAACAACTATCATCTGTATTTCCTTAAAAAACTTCTATAGATTTGGTAAACTCTTATTAGTGGGCAAGTATGTTTTGCACTAGATCTGTATACACATAAAATACTTCTATCACAATATATTATTTCTAGACCATGAAAATATAATTCAGGAAACCACTTGTGCAAACTATCATGCTTTGCTTCAATAAAACTATTTCATTGCCTAGAATATCAATCTGATCCATTATGATCATCATTCTTATTTTATAAAATATCTGTAGATGACAATTTCTATTGGCTTAGTTTTAAAAATATATTTCTTTCCATAATTTAATAAATCTATATTATTGAAAAATTGTGAGACAATATCAAGGTCATACAACTAAATCTACAAATTTATGTATAAAATGCACATATGTTTACATAGGAAGTCAATTAAAAGAGCTCTGAAACATTATCTAGAAATGTCATAGTACTATGACTATTTAAAATATTGGTGTAATTTGCAGTAAATAAAATTAATCACTTGTACCCTTTTCTCAAGTGTCCATCTCAATTGTTTCTTAATGAAATGGTTAAATTGCATTTTTCAGACATATTTTGTATATATTTAGCTTGATTTCATTTTTTATAAATTTTACAATTATTTTATATAACTTTTCATACTTCACATGGTGCAAAATATATAAGGCTGCCAATTGTTTCACATTACACAAGTATCATTCTGCCTGCTCACATCATAAGAAATGAATTGATGTAAAATATTTACCTCATGTGTCAAGCTGGACTGAAACAACACACTGCAATTCTGAATCTTGTTGCAGATTTTTACTGTCTGCTGAAAACACTAAATAATGTGAGGCTTTATGTCTGTGTTGCTATTTCTGAATTAAAAATAAGCAGCTATATGTGGTGCTATGTCTATCATATGTCCATATGACAAATGCAAGATGTAAACATTTTGTCCTATACTCCTTAGAAATAGGTTTGCTTTGTTCAGTAGAATAAAACATGATGCTTATGAATTCATACTCCTTTTCTGCCTGAGGAGAGAGAAAAATGGATTGATTTACATATTTATTAAATATATCTTACCAGGATGCACAAACCTGTAACCTTTCTTTTCATATGCAGGGATACTTTTGCTCTACCTAGTCATTAAATAAAAAAATAAAAAGCAAAACTTGACATGAGTTTACTATCTAAAATAGCTATATATGACAAGTACATGCACACTATGCCCACGAGTAACAAATGCAAGGTTTTAAGGAATCTCAACCTTATATGTTTCCAAATTAAAATGTTAAAATAACCATAATGCTTTAATTTTATGAAATATTGGTCTTTAAATTATGATTCCAATTTTTAAACACAAAAAATTATCAGTTATAATTTTATATTTTGTTCCTTACAATCAGTAGTTCTATGGATGTTAAGACTCTATGGTCTCTTTTGGCTTACTCCTGAGCCCAGAGTGGAGCCTGAGGTCTGGATCCCCACCCAGTAAAACCACACCAAGAGACAGCTTGACCCCCAGGAGCTCTGACACACTTAGGATCTCAAGTGAGGCCCCAAATCCTGCACCAATACTTAGACTAATTGCCCCCTGCCCAACCCTAGGGACCCATGGGACACAGACAAAAACCAGACAGAAAGAGACACACTTTCTGGCTGGTTTGTACCTAAGCCTGGACCCGAGCCTGGGCTTTGGATCCTCACCGACTCAGTCTACACTCAGAGGTAGCTTGACCCCCAGGAGTTCTGACACATCCAGGATTACAGGTGAGGTTCTAACCACAGCCCCAATACCTGGCCTATATGAGAACCCCCAGTGACCCAGGGATGCAGGAACCCCTGCCCAGCCAGAGGTATACATTCCTTACTGTCTGTACCTCACCCAGGAGCTGGACCCCGGCTGGCTTTGAATCTCCATCCACTCCACTCATACCCAGAAGCAGCTTGATCCCTAGGAATTCTGACACATCCAGGATAACAGAATCATACTATCACAGAGACAACTGGACCCCCAGGAGTTCTGACACCTCCAGGATCACAGGATCACATGCTCACAGGATAGACAAGCTCTAGTCAAAGACAACAGGGCCAGTTAGCACCAGAGATAACCAGATGGATAGAAGCAAGCACAAGAACATAATCAACAGAAATCAATTCTACTTGGCAGCCTCAGAACCCAGTTCTCTTACCACAGCAAGCACTGGATACCCAATATACTTGAAAAGCAAGATTCAGATCTAAAATCTCATGAAGGGGATAGAGGACTTTATGAAGTACATAATTAACTTCCTTAAAGAAATACAGGAGAACTCACATAGAAGAAGGAAGACCAAAGTGTGGATGCTTTGGTCCTTTCTAGAAGGAGTATCAAAAGTTTCAACCAGAGCTCCTAAAGTCTAAACCGCCAGCCAGAGAGCACAAAGGGAGGGACTCATGCACCTGTATAGGGAATTGAGGGTGACCTTGTTAGACTTCAGTGAAAGTGGAGGGCCACAGTCCCCAAATGTTTGGATCCCCTACTGCGTGGAAATTCGAGAGCAGGAAGATGGGACTGGGAGGATGTTTGGAGCATACCACCACAAAAATTAGGAGGAGGGGGTATGGGATAAGAGGTTTTGGGGGAGAATGGGAGAGGAGATAACATTGAAAGGTAAATACATATAATATCCACTAAAAAAAAAAAACACATAAAGGGTCTAAAAAAAAAAGAGAGAGAGGGAGAGAGTTTACTTATTTTAAATTATTTTTAAAAGTTTCTAGCAGTTGCTAATTGGCTAAGATCCTATTTTAAGCTCTCCACAAAAGAATTTAAGTCTCTGTTCAATATTCTCAAGGGAGATGTAAATCCTAATTTTCCTCAACAATTAATTGACAAAAGAGGTAATTTCACAAAAAGTAGAAGAAGCTATTACTAATCGATATATTATATAGTCTGATTAGTTGTTGGCGGTGCTATAACAGTCCTTTGACAAAAGATTATTAATATAGATTCATATATCCTTAAATAGGGTCTTCATGACTCTCTGAGTGTGGAAGGAGCGACTGTTGGCGCATCTTCACTGATCTTATAAGAACTCTGAAAAGTTGACTTTAAAAACAAAAGAGGTGGAACAATACCTCCTCAGAAGGAGTCCTCCTGAAATACTCTCCATCATGCCTTGTTCACTTTTATCTTTCTAAAGCTGAAAGCCCATGGCAAATCTGCTGCTGACTGCCTCTGGCACCGAAATCAACAAATCTTTGCCACAGATATGGGGAAGGACCCTCTTACCCTTAAAGGGAATGGCCCAGACCCAGTTCTTTTATGGGGCCAAGGATTGATATGCCTGTCTGATACCACAGAAGGCACAGCTAACTGGCTACCAAGAAGATTAAGAAAAAAAAATACCCCCACAAAGCCAGGCACAACCATAAATATGATGAATAACAATTTACATCCAGGGAAGACAAATCTCCCTGAGAATCCCCTTCTTTTTCCTTTCCAGGTAAAAATGAATCACCCGTGATGTCAGCTGTTAGAAGTTCTAATCCAGATGCTGGCCTCCGAACTTACACTACTCAGACCTTTGAAGGGCCACAGACAAGAACATCAAACAGCTAGAGATTGACATCACTAACCTGAAGAAAACCCTTGTTTTTCTGTCTGAAGAGACCTCCTAAAATTGCAAAGATCCTTATTAGACTTGATTTACTCTATTACAATAGAAAAGGCTGTGTACAGCTCTTGACTGTGTACAGCTCTTAAAGAAGAAGGTTGCCTTTACATACACAAGACAAGGAGGGTTAAAGAGAGCATGAAACAGGTAGTGAAGGCCCTAAGAAAAATCAGAGAGAGAAAGAGATAAGTAAAGACTGGTATAAGAATTGGTTTTCAGCCTCTCCAAGGTTGTCAACCCTATTTTCTCCCATCTTGGGACCATTATTTGGGTTCTTTTTGCTTTTTTCTTCTGATCCCTGGCTCTCAAATAGGCAGACTAACTCTGTGATACAACAGATAAATAATTTGGTAGCAAAACCTACTCAGATACATTATCATAAGTTAGCTATGGAGGACCACGAGACTCAAGATGAGGTTGTTACTTTATACAGGGTGTTTCCAAAACCCATCTCCACCCAACCTAAAAGGGGGCACTTCTGCCCCTAGACCAAGCAGAGAGGGGCCACCCAGAACCCCCTCTGTCAGGTGAGCTGAATTCTTGCTTAGACTGCGAGGCTAAGCACTGCAAGGGAATATAAATAAAAGATAAAAATATCTATCTGGGTTCCCTGAGGGACAAGCCTGACTGCATAGGGGTTGATGTCAAAAGTATCCCCTCCCCAGGAAAAAGACATCGGGATGGGTATGGCCCTCATGCCTCACTGGATAATGACAGGGGGACTGGAGCCATTCAAGGCCCCCTTCAAATACTGGAGGTCAGGCCTCTATCCCTGCTTTCACAAGTTTAGAATTGCCACAGACCTTCTATACTTAGAGAAGGGAGGAGATGTCAGGGGCAGCCCTGCTTACACACTGAAGGCCTAAAATCAGCCATAGGCCTAAAATCAGCAATAGGCCTGTCATATATGTATACTAACACCACACCTTCGGTCTCTGTAGAAAAACATTGAAACAGAGGGCTATAAGCTATTATAAACAGGCAGCTTTGATGGAAATTTACCAGCCTGAGTAGTCATAGACCTTGTAAATAGGTAGCCTGTGCAGACAATATCAACTTAGATAAGGACAAGCGAGTCATAGGCAGAGTCATAGTGACTTGTCCCCTGAACCTTCACCCAGCCTATACCCGGTTCTGATGATATCTGTTTTCCCCCTAATCACCCACACTCCAGTGTCATTCCCTACCCCACATTCTGCCTTTCTGTTTTTATCCCCCTGTGTGAATGAATTACGATTTGAGAAAAAATAAATTAAAAAGAAAGAAAGAAATACGGGAGATCTTAGGTAAATAAGCAGAAGCCCTTAGAGAGGAAGCACATAAATCTCTGAAAGAAATATATGAAAACACAATCAAACAGGTGAAGGAATTGAACAAAACCATCCAGAATCTAAAAATGAAAATAGAAGTGGAAAACCTAGGAAGGAGATCAGGAGTTACAGATGCACATATCACCAAAGAGTATAAGAGATAGAAGAGAGAATCTCAGGTATAGATGATACCATAGAAGCCATTGTCAAAACAGAAGTCTCCTTCTGTGTCTTCTCATGAGAGTTGGGCACATCCTATCTGTAATTCATTCTGTCAAATAGTTTTCTTATTTGTCACTTTGTTTTTTCCTCAATTAGAAGTCACCTACAAGTATGGCTCCTTTCTTCTACAAAACTAATCTTATCTACATTGTTTTGGATAAAAGGTGTGTACTAAGGACATGTCTATATTCTAGCCAGATCACATAGACCTAGTTGGACTTTCAATGTGACCCCTTTCTAGATCAGCTGTGTTGCTGGACTAAAATTTCTCTAATTCTCAAATGAAAAATGTGTATCATTGTAATATTAATCTGAGTCTATTGTAAGAACTGGGTTAATTCACATGAAATATTTAAAGCAGTTTATTATACTATTCCTGTTTGGTTTCCAAAAATTATGACAACTTGATACCATTTTGAAGTATTTACCCTTTACCATAGCATTATTTTTGTGTTGTTTTAAAATACAAATTTTTAATTTTCAAATGGTTTTGGAGAAACATGAGTACAGTAATTTCTGAAGGTTAAAGGTAATCTTCCCATATATTTTATACCAGTGACTCTAAAACTTCCCAATGCTGTGACTCCATAATACATTTCCTTATGTTGTGGTAACCCTCAACCAAAAAATTATTTCATTGCTTCTTTAAAACAGAGATTTTGCTACTTATGAATCATAATGTAATTATCTGTGCTTTGTGATGGTCTTAGGTAAACCCTGTGTAAAGTTCTTTTCACCAACAAGAAGGTCTTGAAAGGAGGATGAGAAGCACTGCCATGAAATTGACAGTTACCTTATTCCATTCTAACCACTGGAAACAATCAGTTTCTTTACTAGTTTGTTGTTTTTGAAAATTATCAAATGTTAGAGGACTATATAAAGATATATTTTAGACACCTTTACTGAGATAGAGAATACTATCTGAGGGAAGTAGTTATTCTCTGTATCCAAATGTTAATTCTTATCATTTTAAATGAATATATAACTTCTACATGTATATAAAGCATTGTTTTCATAGTTTAGATCATATTATAAATGAATGATAGTAAATATCTCATATTTAGAACCTTACAACATTGATGATTATGTCAAAATATTATAAGTGATTATAAACTTAGTTTTCACATATATGGTCAATTTGCCAATATTATTTAAAATAAATTATTTGATTCTTGATATTAATAGCATTTAAAATTATCTATGCAGAAACAGATTTCAACTGTCAAAGCATAATTTCTTGTACTTGTGGTAGTAACACATGCTTTTATTTCCAATATTCACATAACAAAGGATGGCAGATTTCTGAGTTAAAGGCCAACATTATCTACACAGCAAGTTCCATCAATGACAGCTAGAGCTACACAGAGAAACCATGTATTAAAAAAACAAAAAGAAACACATAGACACACAATACACAAACAAACAAAAAGATCACAATTTGGATTTTGTCGATGCAACATCTTTTTATGGTCTCTCTAGTTTTCTCTTCTCAATTGTTTTAATTAAGGAAAAGAAATTTGGCAACAGCTAATGGCACTGACTGCTCCTGCAGAAGCTCCAGTAGTCACATGACTTCTCAGGACCATCTGTAACTCCATTTAAATGGAATATGGCACACTCTTATGACTTCTTTGAGCATCTGGCATGCATATTGTGCATATACACATGAAGAAAACTGTCATACACATAAAAATCCAAAAATAGCTTAAGGTTTAACTTAACATATATATTATTAGATTTCTTTATGACATTCTCAAACAAAAATTATTTTGTTTTTTCTAGGGCCCTGTGCTTCACAAAATTTCTGTTTCACTGTATACTTTCTGTACCTCTATTTCCTCTTTTCCACTTCTATATGGCATACTTCTTATTGCTTCCTTTTCCATAACACTGATTTCCCCTCTTGTATTATTCATAATAGTTTTATAGCCTAACCTCCACTTATTCGTATACATATATGTGTTATCTGGTGGGGTTTTAATATAAAAAAGAACATGTATTGTTTTGTCTTTTGAGGTCTGAGTTATCTCCACTAACATAATATTCCTCAGATTCAGTCATTTTCTTATGAACTTCATGGATTCATTTTACTTTCCAGCTGAAATTAATTCTACTGTGTATATAGAACAAATTTTCATTGCTCATTTTTCTGTAGATAGACATCTAGGCTGATTTTATTTCTTTATTACTATGAGTAAAACAATAATGAACAAGGACATTTGGCAAGAACAACTTGTTAAAAAGGAATTTTTACATACAGTGTGTATTTTTGACACCAGTTTTAAAAATGACTGTATCTGTGTGTATTTCTTCTCTTGCTCTTCTATTCTGTTCTATTGGAATACAGATGATGTGTTGTTATTGATGTTGTTGTTGTTGGTTTGTTGGTTTTCTTCATTTTTTTGCATTCTGCTCTCTTTTTCAATAAAGCTTTTCTGTATATTTTGAAATAAAATTAGTAACTTCTCCAGATTGTTTTGCCACTTCATTTATTGTTTTTCCATATGACTTCTTGCATTACTATGTGATTCTTTGAAGATAATAGGAATTTTGGTGATAATTGAGTTAAATCTACACATTACTTTTGGTAGTACAACCAATTTCACAATTTTAATTCTACCAGTCTGGTATTATAGAAGGGTTTTTCATTATCTATTATCTTTGTTGGGTTGTTTTGTGACTGCCTTATTTTTCATGACAGTGGTCTTTCACTTGCTTGGTTAAGTATGATCCTATGAAATTGTATTTGAGCTGTTGTAAATGGAATAGTTTCCTCAGTTCTTTCTGAACAAGTTAACTGTGTGCAATTATAAAAAATACTGTGTTTTGAAGATTGGTTTTATATCATGAAAATTTGTTGATATTAATTATTAGATAAAAGCATTTTCTGGAATAACTTTTGGGGTCTTTCAAGTATTGAATCATATCATCTGTGAATAGTGGTAACTTTAATTCTTTCTATCCTTTTTGTATTTCTTATATGTCTGTGTCTTTTTTTATTGCTCTACCGAAGGTGTTGAGTACCATAGTGAATAAAAGTGTAATGAATACTCACCCTTCTTTCATTCAAGATTTTAGAGGACATGTTCTTATTTTCCCTATTTAATATAACATTGAGCTATTATTATTTTGAGGCAATATTCATTCTTCTCACTGGCACATTGATGCATGCTTTAACCAGTATCAAAGGAAAATTTAATAAAGACAGAAAACTTTGTAACTTGTAGACTATAGCTCAGTGAAATAAGTGCATAGAGCAAGAACAAGAGAAATGTCATAAAATACAGAAATACTTAAAGACAATGGCCTATTTAAGATTAAGGGAGAAAATTAAAATAATCATTGAAATAAATGAAAATGATGACATAATATGTCAGGTCTTCAGAAACACTCTGAGGCAGTTCAAATACAAAGTTTATGAATGCTCAGAGGCCATTGACTTCAGAAAGAAGAATTTTGTACAGGGAGATTAGAAAGACATTATTACTATATAAATGAAGCACTGAAGAAAAAAAAGGAGGAAATAAAATGATCCCTACAATCGAATGAAAATAAAAATACATATACCAAAATCTATACAAAAGCATGAATTTAGTATTGCTACATGCTTTCATTACAAAAAGCAAACACATGCATGCCAAGTCCCCTGAAAGGACACTAAACAGAGGTAAATTGAGCCTCATAACCTGTGCCCCATTAAAACATAATCAACAATATCCAACGCAATGTGGCACTCCCAAAGCCCCATTATTCGGTAACAGCAAGCCCTAGATATCCAAACACACTTACCAAAAGCCATCTACAGATTAAATGCAATTACAATCCAACTTCTAACAAATTCTTTACAAATCTTGAAAAACCAATACTCAAATTCATATGGGAAATCAAAACATCTGGTAATGTTAAGCAATCCTGAATAATAATAATTAATAATAATAATAATAATGATAATAAAGTCTGGAAGCATCCCCATCCTTGATTTTAAGACATAGTACAGAACAATAGTAGTAAAAAAACATATGATATTAGCATAAAAAGAGACAGGCAGATCAATGGAAACAAAGTCCCTGAAGTAAACCCATACCCCATTGACACTTGATTTTTGACAATGAAGCCAATAGTATACAATGGAGAAAAGCAAACACCTTCAATATGTTGTGCTGGTCTAACTGGATGTTAGCACATAGAAAAATGAAAATAGATCTACATCTATCACCCTATACAAAACTCAAGTCCAAGTGGATCTAAAACTTCAGTGTAAAACTGGATACACTAAATTCCTGAGAGGACAGAGTGGGGAATAGCCTTCATTGCATTGGAATAGGAGACAACTTCCTGAAAAGAACAGCAACAGCTTAGACACTAGGATCAACAATTAATAAATGGGATCTCATGAAGCTTAAAAGCTTCTGTAAGGCAAAGGACAGTGGCAACAGGACAAAATGTCAGCCTATATAAAGAGAAATCACCTTCACCCACACTATATTATGATAGAAAGCTGACATCCAAAATATAGAAAAAAACTCAAGAAACTAAGTATCAACAATCCAAATAACCTAATTTAAAAAGTAGTGTACAGAGCTAAGAATTCTTAACAGAGGAATCTCTAATGGGTAAGAAGTACTTAAAGAAATATCATTAGTCATCAGGAAAATGCAAATTCAAAGGACTATAAGAATCCAGTTTAAACCCATCTGGATAGTAAATTTTAAAATCTCACATGACAGCATATGTTGGCAAGGATGTGAAGCACTGGAAACATTTCTCTATTAGGTGTGGGAGTACAGACTTTTCAACCATTTTAGAAATGAATTTAGTGGTTTCTCAGAAAATTGAATTTTTTTCCACCTCAAGATTCAGCTACAACATTCCTGAGAATATACCCCAAAATGCTCCAACCTAATCCCAGGGAAATTTGCTCAAATATGTTCATACCAGCTTTCTTGGTAATAATAACCAGAAACTGGAAACAACCTATATGTCCATCAAACAAAGAGTAGTTAAAGAAAATGTGGCACATATACACAGTTGTATATTAGTCAGCTTTAAAAATAATGGCATCATGAAATTTTCAGGCAAATAGATGGAACTAGAAAAGATCATCCTGAGTGAGGTAACTCAGAAAGACAAGCATAGCTTGTACTTACTTATAAGTGGGAAGTGGTCATAAAGTACAAAATAACTTTTTGGGCTACAATCCACAGACACAAAGAAGCTAAGTAGCAATGAGGGCCTGAGGGAGGGTGTTCTTGGATCTACTTCAGAAGGGAAAAAGAATAGACATTGGGGAACGATAAAGACATCTGAATTGGTAGGGAAATGAATGGATAGAAAAGCAGAAGATATCAAGTTTTGGGAGGATAAATGGAGTGAGAACTGAAAGAAAGACTAGGCATTGATGTAGGTGGCATCTCTGAGATGAACTAGAAACCTAGGACAATGGAAACTCCCAGAATTCTACAAGGGTGAACCTAGCTAAGACTCCTAGCAAAAGATGATATGGAACCTGAAAAGGCTACCTTCTGTCACCAAAAAAGACATACAATGAAAGGACTGGGACACCAACCCAAGACCAAAACGTTAGAATCACAATTTCTCCTGCCAAGATTTGCATTGTAAAGATGGAATAGAAATTGACGGAATGGCCAATTAATGACTGGAAAATTTTGAGACCCATGCCATGAGAGAAAGCCCACGCTTGTCATTATTAATGATATTCTACTATACTTCCAGACAGTTGCCTAGCATACCTGCTATCTGAGAGGCTACACAAAGCAACTGATGGAAACAGATGCAGGATGCCATTGCCAAACTTTAGGTAGAGTGTGGGGAAAATTTAGAGTCTGCCACAGCGGTGGGAGCCCAGAGGCTTCCACCGCTGTAGCAGTTCCCACATTTGGGAGAAACCCTATGGATCCAGTGGCCTGGAGGCCTTGGTGGCGGCAGGCCCCAATAACACGAGGAAGTCCTTGGTTCCAAAAAGGTTTATTGTCATGGCGGATGATAGATGATTCTAGGCATACCCCCGAAAACTCAGGGCAGTCCTTAGCTATATAGGGAGGGAGAAAGGGGGAGGATCTGGGGGAGGCATGCTTAATTTGCTCTGTCCTCTGGCCTTCATTAGTATGTAAATCCCTAGGGCCTGAGGCCTATAGCCTGGCCTATGTGACTGAACAATGTAATTCTATGGAGACGGTGACTGCTTTTCAGGATCCTGGATTCTGGGGGGCACCAAATTCCTGCCGGTTCTCACTCAGAATCACACGCAGAGTCTGCAGAGTCTCAGGGTTCTAGGCACCTGCTCAACCATGACCCAGGATACCCTTACTCAGTCCCATAGTAGAGTTTGGGGAATTATATGAAAGAGAGGGACAGAGGATTGATGGAGGCAGAGAAGTCAGATACAGTACAAGAAAACATACAGAATCAACTAATTTGGGTCCAGAGGGGACCACAGGAACTAAACGACCAAACAGCAAGTATAAATGAGAAGACAGACCTAGGCCCTTGAGACATATGTATCAGTTATTCAGCTCAGTCTTCACAGGGGACTCCTAACAGCAGGAGCAAAAACAGTATATGACTCTGTTACTGGCCTTCGACTCCCATTACCCTAACTGGGCTGCCTTGCCTAACTAGAACAGGAGGAAATGAACCAAGAGGAAGGCAATTTATAGGAGAAAAAATTTGTTTGGGGTTTGACTACAGTTTCACAGGGTAAGAATTCATGAGCATCATGGTAGGAAGCATGGTGAGAGATAGGCAGGCATAATGCTGAAACCATATATAAGAGTTCATATCTATAAGCAAGATGTGTAGGGGTTAGGGAGAATGAGCCTGGTTTTGAAGTCTCAAGGTCCACTCTCAGTGCTCAGTGACACACCTCTTATAACAAAGTCACACTTCCTAATCCTTCTTAAACAATCTACTCTCTGGAAATCATTCATTGAAATAAATGAGCCTTTAAGATTATTCACACTCAAACCACCACACACTATTCCTGGCCCCTATAGGCTCGTGGCTATATCATAACGCAACAGGTATTTAATCTAATGACATACTTCAGATGAAAAGTATTGAAAATAAATAAGAAGTTTTAAATTTATACTGAAAAGATGAATATTAAAATCAGTGAAATGTAGATTTAAGTCTAATAAAGTATGTCAAATATGATAATAAATTAGAATGAATGACAAAAATGTAAATTTTGTCTTAGCAAATGCAATGTAAAAATCAAATTTCAATAATAATCCAAAATCTTGTACTTCATTTTCAGGAATTATGTTCGAGTTCTGACTTTATGTACATGACAGACAGACTAGACATTCATTGAATTTTTACTTTGATAATAAAAAACCCACAACCCTAAAAACCAAAAAAAGTAAAAAGAAAAAAAAAAGCAAACAAAAAACAACAAAAAAAACCCCAACAAAATCCCACAAATTATCCGCTTGACAACTCCCCCTTCCACTCATGACTTCCATACAGAGATGGATCCAGAAGCATTACCAGTTAATATTAACCCCATTTGAAATAAACCACTCAATGGGTACCCATACCAAGCTTCAGATATTTTTAAAGTTCTTAACAGGAAAGTCTTATTTTTTATTGGATATTTTATTTATTTACATTTCAAATGTTATCCCCTTTCCAGGTTTCTCCCCTGGAAACTCCTATCCCCTTCCTACTTTCCCTGTTTCTATGAGAGTGCTCTTCCGGGGGGGGGGCCACCCACTCCTGCCTCCCTGCCCTGACATTCTTCTACACTGGGACGTTGAGTTTTCACTGGGCCATGAGCCTCTACTCCCATTGATGCCAGAAAAGGCCATACTCTGCTACATATGCAGCTGGAACCATAGGTCATTCCAGATGTACTCTGTGGTTGGTGGTTTACTCTCTGGGAGCTATAGGGAGTCTGGTTGGTTGATATTATTTTGCTTCCTATAGGGATGCAAACCCCTTCAGCTCCTTCAGTCTTTTCTCTATCTCTTCCATTGGGGACCCTGTACTCAGTCCAATGGTTGGCTACCAGCATCTGTCTCTGTATTTGTCAGGTTCTGGCTGAGCCTCTTAGGAGACAGCTATACCAGGCTCCTGTCAGCAAGCATTTCTTGAAATCTGCAGTAGAATCTGGGTTTGGTGTCTGTATATGGGATGGATCCACAGGTGGAGCAGGAAGACCAAAATGTGTAGCGAGCCATTCTGCTGCTCCGGTCTGCGGGTCAGGGAGCAAGAGAGAGAGTGGGGATAGGGACACAAAGAATGGAGACAAGACGAAGTCTAGTCAAAGACGAAGTCTGCCTGCTGGAGACGGAGTCTGAGTCTGTCTGCTCTCTGTCAAGTCTGTCTAGTTGAAGTCTGTCTGGAGACGAAGTTTGTCTGCTCTGACTAGTCTGGCTGCTCTCTGTCTCTGACTCTCCATCGAGTCTGTCTAGCTCTGACTCTGGGTCTGCCCTGGCCTCTCCTTTTATATCTCTCCTGAGTCAATCAAGTGCTGGGATTAAAGGCGTGTGCTACCACTGCCTGACCTTGACTGAAAAGATCAAGATAATTATCAGAGTGTGTTCAGTTGTTGTAATCAAGTCTCTTGTCAGAGTATATGGCTCAAGATGGCTGCAAAGATAATAGCCGATTTAGGCTCAGAGTTGGCTCCCAACAAAAATGTGGATGCTTCAGTCCATAGAAGGGGGAACAACATACTCACAGAAGAAAAAACAGAGACAAAATGTGGAGCAGATACTGAAGAAAAGGCCACCCAGTGAATGTTCCACCTGGGGATGCAAGCCTCAGATTTAAAAGAATTCAGACATGCAGTAAAGGAAGATGCCATTCATACATCCTAGACAAATTGCTCCCACAGAGTCAAATTGACAGCTTAAACATACCCCAAGATTGAAGAGATATTTACTGCTACTCCCTGCAGTTCCAATCTTTATATAGTCAGAGGCCTTTTCAATGGATGAATGCTTTGTCCTACTGCCACTTGATATGCCAAGGTGTCTTGATATTCATGGGAAATCTCCCATTTTCTGAGCCATTTCTAAGGAGAATGGGAAAACTGGAAGATGGTGGGAAGGTAAAATGGGAGGGAAGAACTGGGAGGAAAGCAGAAAGGGAAATCTGCAATTCTGATGTAATATAAATAATTAATAAAAAGCTTGACAGCTCTCAAAAATATTATTGAAGAGCAAGATATAAGATCAAAACAAAATTAATGGAATAAAAACAAATATTACAAATTATTTCTTAAGGTAGAGTTGATTCTTTGAGAAGTTAAATGATTTGGTAAAATCGAGGTCCTGTTGAATCCATCTGGGCACTAGATATGTTTCTTCCCTCTGAGTGTCCAGGTAATGCTCAACAAAAGGTTGGAAAAGAGGAAGTAGAGCATGGAACCAGTACATCATCAAACTCTTGGTCTAGCTGTGGGTGGCAGGAATCAGGGACTAGAGGTGGGGCTCAGGGGTGGAGAGAAGCCTTCTCTGACTTCTCTTTTAGATTGTTTTCAGTGAAACAGGTGCTATAAAATACTTGGAGAGTTGAAAGGGAGTTTTCTTACAGTGAATGTGTATTGGCTAAAGTTTAAGATGTGAAGAATGCCTCATCTGAATGGAAAAGGATTCCAGGTGCTTGCTAAACAGGCAAAAAATTTGAACCTGTAATTTCACCAAGGACTAAGTGACATTCCTTAGTTAGAGGTTGTGGGAGTTTAGCAAAGAAGAGGAAGTCTCACTGGGAAAGGGAGTCCTCTATTTTATGTCAATTTTAGGGGATCTCTCCTGACTAATACCTTAATAGCAGGATCTTCCAGCACTCAGAAAAGAACTCAACTTCACTGCACTGACTCCCAACTGACTCACTAAGAAACCGACTGAATTGATTTCTCTCTCTCTCTCTCTCTCTCTCTCTCTCTCTCTCTCTCTCTCTCTGTGTGTGTGTGTGTGTGTGTCTCTCTCTCTCTCCTCCCGTCCCTCCCTCCCCCTTGTCTCTCTGCTCTGCTCTTAAGTGGACTCTCCTGTCTGTTCTCATGAGAGTTGGAAACATTCTATTTCTGACAAATTCTGTCAAATATTTCTCTGATTTGTCACTTTGTCTGTCCCTCAGTTAGAGGTCATACAGACCTAGAAGGTCTTGGGATGTGATTCCTTGCCAGAGCAGCCCTGTTGCTTGATTAAGATTCTTTTATAAACCAGAATCCTTAATTGTATTTGAAGTCAACTCCATGAAAGACAATCTAGGGTTAGTACTCTAAAGTACTTTGTATCTATTAAAAAGCTACCAAACAAACAAACAAACACCACCCACCAACAGAACAAAACAGGAGTTTTAGTTCTACAATGGAAACATGCTAGTACTGCTCTAGTTAAATTGACACAGCATCCAATCGCCTTCTGTATATTTATCTTTGTACCCAGAGAAAATGTCATTCTCATCCATAATCAGAGAAAATCTTCTTAGTGGTGAGTGGAAATTAATGACAAGACTCATGGCAATCCAATGTGCTGAGAATAATGAATATTTGGGGATTCACTCCTAATTAAGTCATTAGTGCCACCCCCTTAATCCTCAGGGAACCATGTGAAAGAGGGATTAGAAAAACTACAAAAGCCAAAAGATAATGATAATGGCTTTGAATTGCTATTTCTGAGCATGAGATGCAATGGTAATAATGAACTCATGTCACTTTTGTGTTTATATGTGTACGTGTGTGAATTTCTAAATATATAACTACTCCTGCTCAGTGGTATATAATATATCCTGCTCAGTGGTATTCAAGTACTTACAACATTTAGGTACTTTTGTTTTTAATATGAGTTGTTCAACATAATGCTGTTGAAGTTGTGATAGATTTATAGATATGTGCTAATTTAAATATTTTCTTCTCTTGATATTGAAAAATTTGTCTCATCCATAATAAACTGAACTGTATGTTTTTAGCTTTACTTTATGCTTTCAATTTGGCAAGTAAAGTATTTATTTACTTTATTTTTAGTATTTCCCATAAATTAGGAACAATTATGAATTTTACAGAATGACTTGACAGTAAACTGATTTTTCATAAAATTCTACTATAAGGCTACTATAAGGTTAATCAACTGAAGATATTTGATACAAGCTTTTTCACCAGAGTTTTATATCGTGGAACCACATAAAGATGGAAGAAGACAACTGACTATCCAGTTGACTTCTGGCCTCCAAACATGCACTGTGGGAAGTGGGTTCCCCACATACATGATAAACATATAATATAATAATAAAAATAAGTACATTTAAAAGAAAATTTTAAAATAAAATCAGTCTTCAGGAAGGTCATTCTCAGCCATAAATTTTGTGTAAACTTCAGTTTTGTATTTTGATTGGGATTTTAACCTCCACTTCTGAATCAATCTACATGCAGGTCTAGGGAACTGAAATTTCTAGTCTGGAAGGATTGTGAGTTAGCAAGTGAAAGTGAAAGTGAACCACTACTTGCCTCCATCTCTAATCAAGGAAAAGGATTTCCACCATAGAATCCTGTGGGTCCCCCGTTCCGGAGGGTGTCCCTTGATGATCTCCTGGCTGAGGACAGAGTGATAGCAGGGAGGGTCTGCTACCGTCTCTGCTGCTGTCTCCACTGTCCGTTGGTCTCCCGGCCAGGCCTGGTGTGAGAGGTCTGTGCCAAAGTGTACAGAATGCGAACAGGTAGGAAAGATTGCCTGCCCCCACTGCCTCTGCCTGAGTCTCCTGTCTCTCAGCACTGAGCAGGCCCAGACTGGGCCGATTGGAAGCCGGCTAACTGGCAAGGAAGTAGCTTGGTTCCCCAGGAAGGTTCCAGGAGAGCAGGTCTCTCCCCAAGTGCCTACAGCTCTTGCAACAGAAACTCTTGGACACCAGGATGATTCTTGAATACACCTTTACTTCTTCAGAATAGGGCCCTTATATGCAGTTTCAGGGTGCGTTAGGGTCTGGCAGCAGATAACACCTATTGGCTTGGTCTGAGAGTGTGGAGATACCTCATCTACATGTGGGAGAGCCTGAGGTACTGTTCCTCATGACTGATGTTTATAGACCTCTCTTTAGGAGGGGCTGTCGGGGGCTGAGGCTGAATGAAAAGAACCAGGGCCTGGGGGCAAAAGCCGAACACCTGCCATCCAGATAACGGTCCGGGGTTCAAGACTTGCTCAACGAGGTACCCAGCTGCTTCTCCCAGTCCAGCACCCCACTACTCCCCCCTTTTCTTTTATAAAGGAGAGGTGTCATCAGAATAAGTGTCTCCTATGTTGGGAACAGTTTAATACTGAACCAAGACCCAATTGATAGTTACCTTTGAAATGCTACTTATCTGTTGCTTTAGAAACTGAATGAGGCAGAGTGCCAGGAGAAGTAAAGTGCCAATGGCTAGTATGGGGCCAAGGAGGGGAAGAATCCAAGCCACCAAGGGATTAGAGTACCAAGAGGTAGGGGTGTTGGGAGTATAGTGTGCCCGGAGGTTCCCCCAGAGCTCTTTGAGCATTTTTACATCTTGTTCTACCAGCCCAGATTCATTGACAAAGAAGCAACATTCCCCTCCCAGAAAAACACAAGTCCCCCCATGTTCAGCAGTCAACAAGTCCAGGGCCCTCTGGTTTTGGAGACCAACTCCTGCTAAAGAGGTTATCTGGCATTGAAGAGATTCAAGGTGGTCTGTAGTAGAGGCCATTGCCTGGTCAAGCTTGTCCTGGAAGTCGCTGGCCAGATGTTGTGTTTGGACAAGGGCTGCTCAAGCAGTTCCAGTAGCACCAAGTGAAACAGCAAGGCCTAGTCCAATGAGCAATGGGATGAAGATCTCTCTCTTCTTTTGGCTTCCTCCCATCTGTAAGGCGAGTTCTTCAAGTTCATAGAGATAAACCTGGGAGACAACAATCATGGGGGTGCAGGAGCCCTGAAAATGAGGGTTAATACAGGCACCTGTAGTGCCTTCATACCAGAGGAGGGCAGGAGGGTTAACACATACTGATTTGGTAATGGTGATGTCATGGGCACATGTGAGATGGGGTTTTGAGGAGGGTCCTACAAGGCAAAGAGGTGAGGATAAGGTCAAAGAAAGGAATGTTCTGTGTTTTTTTCGCATGCAGGAGTCCATGGAAGTTGTAAAGGGAAAAGTTAATGGGAGCAGCTGTTAATAATGGCTGGGAGAGAGAGGCACAGAAAAAGCATTGGGAGGAATTGGGGTGGGTTGTTATGGGAAGGAGGTCCACTGCATATTGGATGTACTGTAGCCAGGAGAGGGTGGCTTGTAGCTCCTCCTGAGACTGGTTTTCTTGTTGGATAATACTAGCATGGGTACAGGCGGATTTGGGGGCAGGGACAAGTTCATGGGAGACGTGTAGGTCAGCTACCAGGTATCTAGCATAGCCGTTGGAGTAAAGTTTACCCATGACTCTGGTTCGCCAACATTCATTCCATGGATCACTGATGGAAAGCTGAAAATGAGTTTTAAGGTCGGCGAGCATGGTGCCACCATGGCTGGTGAATTCCATCCTGCAGTTTCAGTATCTACAACCTCCATATGTGGAGACCTCCTGTAGATATTCACCTGTGTTTTCAGTAAGGAAAGCAGAGAAAAGGGCTGGAGATAGTGGAGATGGATTCTGGGTGTATGGAAATCTCAATCCTGGTTTGACATCCTTCAAGTGGGCAATCCTGGGTTCCTATAACTTTGTTATGTCCGTTGGATGTTTCCCTAGCATAGAATCTCCAATGGTAGGTGTTAGGAAGGCTATGGAGAGGCTGGGCGTCAGCAGGGTTAGCATGAAGGATGACAAAAACAGTCAAGAGAATAGAGGAGAGTGGGGCTTGTGGAGGGCACATGGCCTAGGCAGCCATCACCAAGTCATGGATGTCCTTCCAGGAGATCCTGCTGCTCCTCTGTGCATGGTGTTTCCTCTGCCTTCTTGTCCCCCTCCTTGGTTCTTGATCTGTTAGTGAGAGTCAGGCCATCTTCTTGGTTGGTGGGGTGGTGTCAGACATTTCGGGCAGGGACCCAGATAGGCTTGGGCTGGTCCTGTAGAAAAACACAAGTGAAACCCCTCCTGGTTGTAAGGAGGGGGTCTGGTCCCTTCCAAATTCCATCCAAAGGATCTTACCATCGTACTAGGATAGGGAGAGCTAATTTTGGTGTGTATCAATGGAGGGAAATAGGAGGGGGTTTGGAGTTTTTGTAGATGTTAAATACATTTAGGGTTGTCAGGGCCATCATTACTTGTACATTAGGGGGATAAGTAGTGGTTTGTTGTTTCAGGAGTTGGACCTTCAGGGTCTGGTGTTTTCTTTCTATTATTCCTTGGCCCTGAGGGTTGTGAAGGGCAATTTCCCAACATGTGCAGAAGGTTTTAAATTGAGAGCTGGTGAAAGCGGGGCCATTGTCAGTTTTTATCTGTTGAGGAATGCCCATGATGGCAAAGGTGGAGAGCATATGGTAAATCAACCTTTTTGAGTTTTCACCTGTCTGGGATGTGGCCCATATAAAATGTGAGTAAGTATCTATGATAGCAAAAACATATTTTTGTCTACCTAATTGGGGAATGTGGGTGACATCAATTTGGCATAAGGCATTAGATTTGAGGCCTCGTGGATTGGTGCCTATGGATTGTAAAGCTGGAGTGGTAATAAGGGATGCACAAGAGGCACATGTTTTTATTATCCTCTGGAGCTGAGCAAGGGGGATGTGAGGGAAGTGAACATGAAGCCCCTTTAGATTTGTGTGTGTGTGTGAATGGAATTGGTCTGCATGCTCAGTGGAGGCTATGAATGTCCCTGTTGAGGCAATTTGGTCAGCAAGTGCATTTCCCTCAGATATAGGTCCTGGCAGGGGACTGTGAGATTGGATGTGCTTGTTATAGATGAGGGAGGCTCTCTCCTGTAGGAGGGCGGATACCTGTATGAGTAGAGGGGAGAGTGGGTTGTCATCTAGTTTGACAAATGATCATGACAACCAGAGGAGCAAATTGACAGCATATACACTGTCAGAAAAGAGGTTGAGGGAGCCCTTGACTTCTTTTAGAGCTAGGTAAATGGCATATAATTCTTTATATTAGGGGGAGTGGTGGGGAACCTCTTTGAATCAGAGGATAGGGGGTTCATCTTCAGGGAAGTGGTATATTACTGCTGCAGCTCTCCTCTTCCCCCCATCGGTAAATATTGAGGGGGGCTCCTGCTTCTGTTATGGGCTCTCTTGAGAATAGTTTAGGGGGTAGCCATCGCAACAGAGGGAGGGCAGAGGCCCATTTTTCGTCAGTATAGTGGTTGTCAATTTGTTCTGGGAATCCTATTAAGCTGATAGCAAAGTGGGAATGATTTTTTATCAGCCACTGAACATCAGAAAGGGAGAATGGGGTGACAAGAATGTCAGGTTCTTTTCCTAGGGTTTATAGGGCTCTATCCCTGCCAGTTTTAATCATGTTGGAAAGTGCATCCACTTCATTTAAGATTCAGGGTGCACTACGCATTGGGGTATGGAGCCATTCCAGCAACCCCTGAGATTGGTAAATGGCTCCTACAAGCTTAGGGGAGGAGTTAAAGATAAGAAGATGTACAGGTATGGCTGGGTCATACCTAGCGAGAGCCATATCTTTTAGGGATGAATTGACAGAATTTAGGGCTTGGACTGCTTCCGGGGACAGTGTTCTTGGGGAGGAGGGACTTTTATCTCCTTTCAGGAGGTTAAAGAGGGGTTGAAAGATGCTTGTGGGAAGGTGGAGCCAGGGTTGAAGCCAGTTAAAGTTGCCCAAAAAACTCTGGAGGGAGGCGAGAGTTATATTTTGAGGGAAGGAAAGGGTGGGTTTGAGGGGGTGTATTGAAGTAAGGGAGATCTATGTTTCTAAAAATGCAATGGGAAGAATAAGCTGGATTTTGTGAGGGGCTATTTTGAATCCTAGGGCAGATAGGGAAGGTATTAGCTGGTCCTTAAGTTGGGAGGGGGAGGTAGAAGCATTTCCCCATACCAAAATGTCATCCATGTAATGATAGATGTTGAACCTCTTGTCTAAATAGGGTTTTGAAGCACTGGCTACAGCCTCCTGACAAATCATAGGACTGTTAACCATTCCCTGGGGAACAACAGTCCATTCATATCGTGAGGCTGGGCCAGAGTTGTTAATGGGGGGCACTGAGAATGCAAAGCACTCACAATCCCGGGAGTGGAGAGGGATGGAAAAAAAGCAGTCTTTTATATCTATTGCTAACAGGGAAACATTGGCAGAAATTGCTGAGATGTGGGGTAACCCTCTTTGTCGGGAGCCCCAGATTTGCATGGTTTTGTTAATTGCCCTCAAATCTTGCAATAGTCTTCACCCCCCTGAGCTCTTTTTTATAGCAAATACAGGGGTGTTCCATGGACTGCGGGAGGGGCGGATGTGTTCTAGAGACAGCTGCTCCTCTATGAGTTCTTTGAGGGCCCTAAGTTTCTCCCTTGGTAGAGGCCACTGTGGGACCCAGATGGCTTCGTCAGATAGCCAATCAAGACAGGGAGTATTAAATCTAACAATGGCCTCTAGAATTGGGGGTGATTTGGAGGAGGGTTTTTTTTGGGTCTCCTTGGGTACTATTTTCTTCATAAGTAATATCCTCTATCTTACTGTGGTCTCTTTCTGGTTGGGTGGTAAGAACCACGTCTAAAGCCTGTAAAATATCACTCCTAGAAGATTGGTGGTGGTTACTTGAGCCACCAGGGGGCGTATGGGGCCTGTCGCCCAGTCCAGGTCCTCCCACCTATAGGTCTGTTTGGTGATACATGCATGAGAGGTACCCCCTATGCCTAGGAGCTGAGGCCCAGGGATCAGTTGCCAGTCTTGTGGGACCCCTTGCTGCCTTAAGATTGTCCTATCTGCCCCAGTATCAATTAGATACTTGAATGGTTTATCATCTATTTTAATGGTTAACTTTGGATGGGAGCCTTCTGAGATGCTGGACACCCATAGGCTTCTACAGTTGTCTCTCTTACTGTCAGGGCTGAGGGTTGCCCCGTTTGAAGTTGAAAAGCTTTAGTGGCTTACCATCCTTATTATATTGAGCAATACAGTGCCTCTTCCAGTGGAAACTTTTTCTGCAGCAGGGACAGATTGCCTTAGGGGTATTAGAATCTACTATAGGAGGGGAGTTTAGTGGGAATTCATCCTTCCAATATACTGCCTCTCCACATTTGAAGCAGATTCCTTCTGTTTTTACTGCTGCCACAAATGCCTGAGCTACAGATGCAACCTGGTATGATGTGGTTCCTATTTCTGGATTGCCACAATCCACCTATCATGATGTTCTTCCAGGAGACCCTGGCAAGCTAGCCTAGACTCAGAAGTCATGCCTTCCCAAACAGTGGTTTTAAGAATAAGGTCTCTAGCTGTGGGGTTGGAGATTTTTCTTTCTAAGCTCATTTTAGTTCTGAGAATGAAATCAGATAGGGATTCTCCAGCCTTCTAATGGAGGGAGAGCAGAGAGTAGGCAAGGTCTTATGACCCTGAGGGTGGAGTGAGTCTATTCCAGGCTTGAATGGCACAGTGGTGGACCTGCTCATAGTACCCTGCTGGCTGAGTTGCCTGCTGTGCTCCAGTAGAGAAATCTTCCTGGCCAAAGAGTTCCTTAAAACCCCATGGGGTGTCATCGCCCCTCTCCTGATTTTGCCTGACTTGTTGAAGACATTAGTCACAAAAATAAGCTTCCCACTCTATAAACATTGGGCCAGGAAGAGCCAAACGTCAAATATCTCTCCAATCTTGGGGGGTGTTTAAGTTGGCAATATGGCTCTGTAGGAGAGATTTTGTCCAGGGTGCATGAATGCCATCTTCCGTCACAGCTTGCCTGAGTTCTTTTAGGTCTGAAGCTTGGAGTGGGTACCAGTTAAGTGGTTTAGCTTGAGTGGGTTGATATTAACTGGGAATGCTCGAGCAGTTTGGATTTCAAGTTCTGTATCAGACTCCTGAGTAGCATGGAAGTCCCTGAAATTGCAGAATTGCTGAGTGGTTGAGGGTTGAGTAAAATGGACTATGGAATTTGGCAGGGTTTTATCTGAAGGTCTCTCATTTTTCCTGCTTGGAGAAGAGGGAGGGGATTTATCTCTCTTTGGTTTGATAGGAGTTGGTGGAATAAGGGAAGAGGCAGGTGAGAGTTCCTTTGGTATTTTAATGGAGCCTTGCCTTTGAGTGGAGGGGGGAGTGAGTGGCAAGAGGAGCAGATGGTTTGTTTGGCATTTCCTCCAAGGCATAGGGGGGGAGGGGTGAGTAGATAGATTTTATCTCTCTTATTAGTTGAGTAAGGGCTTTGAGGTCCTAAATATGGTGATTTTAGGGGCCTTGATCTTTGGGTTCATTTGACGGATGGGGCTCAGGAGCTTCATTGTTCTCAGTCTGTCCAATTTTAGATGGCCCTATACATTGCCAAACTGCAGCTAAGATCAGGAAAAACTCACAGTCTCGTCTCCATAGACTTACATTGTTCAGTCACTTAGGCCATTACAGCCCCTCCCAAAGTGCACAGGTAGAGGGTGTGACTAGAAGCCTCAGGCCCTATGGATTTACATACTAATGAAGGCCAGAGGGCAGAGCAAATTAAACATGCCTCCCCAGATCCTCCCCCTTTCTCCCTCCCTATTTAACTCGGGACTGCCTTGAGTTTTACAGGGGTACATCCAAATCCATCCGCCATGACAATAAACCTTTCTGGAACCAAGGACTTCCACATGTCATTGGGGCCTGCCGTCCCTAAATCCTCCAGCCGCTGGAACTCTAGATCTTTCTCCTGTATGTGGGACCCGCCAGCATGGAAAACCCCTTGGGATTCCACCACTGCTGCAGCCTTCTATTTTTACCACAAAGTCCTGCGTGGTACCCCATTGCCCCAGAATTGGCCATTCATGTTCCTGAAACTTCCACCTCCAATCACGGATTGGCACACTCATCCTTACACTACATCTCCAACTCTGGAAGGACTAATCTAACCTGGGACAAATAAGTGAGATACTCAAATTCCAACACCCCTCTGCTGGGGCCCCAACAATCCCAGCAGCCAAGAATTGAATTCTGCCCCACCCAACTGGAAATTCATCTGCCTCCCAGCCCACACCTCCACCTGTAATCTCTGATTGGCACACTGATCTCGAACACATAGTTCTGACTGCTGCCTGGGAGGTATAAAACTTTCTGGAATAACCAGGTCCAGAGGCTACCAGGCTAGTCAACACCAGAAAAAAACAGATGACAAAGGTAAGCACAAGAACATAATCAAAGAAGTCAGTGCAATATAGCAACAATAGAACCCATCCCTTCTACTACAGCAAGTCCTGGATATGCTAACATACCTGAAGAGCAAGACTGTGATATTAAATATCATCTCATGAAGGTGACAGATGCCTTTAAAGAAGATATAAATATATCTCTTAAAGGAAAACAAGAAAACACAATAAAACAAATTAGAAGCACTTAACATGAAACAAATAAATCCCTTAAAGAAATACAAGAAAATACAACTAAATAGGTAAAGGAAATGAACAAAAACACTCTAAGACATAAAAATGGAAATAGAAGCAATAAAGAAAACACAAATGGAGGCAACCCTGAAAAAAAAAAACATAGAAAAAGCCCAGGAACTACAGAAGCAAGTATTACCAATAGAATACAAGAAATGTAAGAGAGAAGCTCAGGCATAGAAAATACAATAGAAGAAACTGATAATTTGTCAAAGAAAATATCAAATGTAAAAAGTTTCTAACTCGAAATATCCAGGAAACTTGGGACAATATAAGACCAAATCTAAGAATAATAGGAATAGGAGAGGGTGAAGATTCAAAGTTCCATGGGCCAGAAAATATCTTTAACAAGATCATAGAAGAAGACATCCCTAACCTAAAGAGATGAGTATAAACATGCAAGAACCTTACAACACAAAATAAATTAGATCAGAAAAGGAAATCTTCTGCTACAAAATAATCAAAACACAAAATATACAGAACAGAGAAAGAATAGTAATAATTATAATGTGAAAAGGTCAAAGTAACATATAAAGCAGACCTGTCAGAATTATACCTAATTTTGCAACAGAGAATCTAAAAGCCAGAGTATCCTGAACAGATGTCTTGCAGACCCTAAGAGATCACAAATGTCAGTCCAGACTACTATACACAGTGAAACTTCTAACTACCATAAATGTAGAGAACAATATATCCCATGACAAAACTAAATTTAAATAATGTCTTTCTACTAATCCAGCCCTAAATCAGATACTTGAAGGAAAACTCCAACACACTGAGGGTAACTACACCCACAAAAACACAAGAAACTAATTATCTTGCAGTAAAACAAAAAAGAAGACACACACACACACACAGTATCACCACCAACATCAAAGAACAGGAACTAACAAATATTGGTAATTAATAGCATTCAACATCAATGTACTCAACCAATAAAAAGGCAAAGCATATCAAAGTAGATACAGAAATAGGATCAATCATTCTGCTATAGTCTAGGAACATTCCTCAGCAACAAGGATAGATACTACCTCAGAGTAGAGGGCTGGGAAAGGTTTTCCAAGCAAGCATACCCAAGGGAAATCTGGAGTATCATTTTTAATATCTAATAAAATAGAACTGCAAATAAAAGTAATCAAAAAAGATAGGGAAGGACATTTCATACCCATCAAAGAAAAAAAATTTCACAAAGATGTTATCTCAATTCTGGATATCTAAGCTCCAAATGCAAGGACATCCAGAATTGTAAAGGAAACATTATTAAAGCTCAAATCACACATTGCAACCCACACAATAATAGTGTGGGACTTCAACACTACAATCTCACCAACAGACAGGTTACTGAAGCAGAAAATAACAGAGAAACAGTAAAACTAGCAGTGGTTATGAACCAAATGGATCTAACCTACATCTACAGATCCTTTCACCCTTAAAAAATTATGAATATACTTTATTCTCAGAACGAAACGGAAGTTTCTCCAAAATTGACCATGTAATCAGGCACAAACTAATCCTCAAGAGATATAAGAAAACTGAAACAACCCCTCATCAGATCAACATGAAGTAGACTTCAACAACAGAAACAATAGAAAACCAACATACTCATGGAAAATGAACGACTCTATACTCAATGATCACCTGTTCATGGAAGAAAAAAAAAAGAAATTAAAGATATTCTAGAATTCAATGAAAATGAAGGTATAACAAATCCACACTTATGGGATACAATGAAAGTAGCACTAACAGAAAAATTAGTAGCAAGCCACCCACAAAACTTCAACCCCAAATTATTCCTCTCTAAAAGAAATGAGGGGACAAAGAGCAGAGACAGAAGGAATAGTCAACCAATACCTGGTCAATCTTATCATCCATCCTATTGGCAAACACCTGAAACTATTAATGATACTTGATGCTTGAAGACAAGAGCCTAACATATATGTGCTGTGAGAAGCTCTACCCAGCAGCTAACTGAAACAGACACAGATACCCATAGCCATTCACTGGACAGAAGTTGGGAACTCTTATGGAAGCACTGCAGGGAAGATTGAAAACCCTGAATGGGATAAGATCTCTACAGGAAGATCAACAGAGTCAACTGACTTAGACTGTTGGTGGCTCTCAGAGTCTGAAATAACAATCAAAGAACATACAGGGATTGGAACAAGGTCTTTGGAACATATGACCTTGTCTGCCCATAGTGGGAATGGACTCTGCAGGGTCTTGAGGGGGAAATTTTTAACTTTGATGATTTTTTTTCCTTAAGATTAATTATTCTTTATAAAAATTAAAATATATAATAGTTATAACTTTTGAAGTCTTAAGTTTTTGTATGTACTTTATATTTATACTTTAAGTAAAACAAAACCAGCATTCTTATATTTCACATAAAGGCTTCATAAATAAAAATGATTTAAAGAAACAGTAGACAAAACTGATATGAATCATAAAAACCTGCTGTTGATTTTTTTTATCATAATCATAATCTTTCAATTTTAGCAATGAAGACTCAAGACTCAGAACCTGGGGTGATAGCCTTCTAGCTTAGAGTTGAAAAAACAAAAACAAAACTCTATAACAAAATAAAAAACCCCCTCAAAACACCCATTTCTTGGATTAAAGCTGTGTGCTCTGGCTGAGCCACACCACAACTAGAAACTGGTTTTTCTAGAAGACATCATGATCTGTAGATTTACCATATCAAGAAGTACCCTGCAGTAACATGCTAAGTGTAAAAGCAACTATTTTTGGCAGATGAAATTGTCATCTTGGAGACATATTCCTGAATAAACTCACCCTTTCTAGTTTGTTTCTGTACGTTGGCTAATTCAACTCAATTGTTCCGGCTCAAACTCCCTTCTAAGCTGACTGATTTATTCTGGCATCTTTTAGCTTTTTACTGAATTGCTCTGCTTGGTCTCAAGCTAACTTTGTCAATTTCTTCTAATCATCTTACTCCATCTTATTCTCTGGCTTCAACTCAACTCAACTGCCCTGAAATCATTGTACTGATTTCTTACTGAATCAACTTAATCATTCTTCACTCGTATTAAATAGCCTCTCTTTCCTATTTATTCTCATAAGAGTTGAGCATATCCTATCTCTGTCAAATCTTTCTCTGATTCATTACTTTACCTCTCAAATAGAAATCACTTTTGAACATGGCAGCTTCCTTCTACAATCTAATATTGCCTTCATTGTCAGGGATTAAAGCAAGGGCCAACTAGAGATTGTCCCGCCTGGGGATCCATCCTGTCTGCAGACACCAAACCCAAAACTGTTGCTCTGCTCAAGAGGTGCTTGCTGAAGGGAACCTAGTGTGGCAGTTCCTTGGGAGGTCCGGTCAGCAACTGACCAATGTAGATGTGGATGCCTGAAGCCAACCATCAGTTTAAACTCAGGGAACCTGGTGGGGAAGCTGGTGGAAGGACTGGAGGAGCAGAGGGGTATTGCAACCCCTTTGTAAGAACAATATAGGCTGGCCTGATGGCCTAGTGCTGCTCCTAGAGTCTAGATCACCAACCAACCATTGTACCTTGAGGGATCTATGACTCCAGATACATATGCAGCAGAGGATAGCCTTGCCTGACAGCAACGGGAGGGAAGGCCCTTAATTCCAGGGATGTTTGATGCTCCAGTGTAGGGAGATGCTGGAGCAGTGAGATGGGAGAGTGTTGGTAGGTGGGGAAGCACTCTCATACTAGCAAAGGGGAAGACGGATGTTGAATGGTGGATTGGTGGAGGGGTAATCAAGAAGTTGGATACCATTTGAGATGTAAACAAATGGAATGATAATAAAAAAATGTTGTCCATAGACTTAGCCATTAGGCTATTATTGATGATCTTAGTAAAATCTTGTTGATTATAATAATGAATAAGTAAGACTGCATTGGTTTTAGAAATAAGTATTGTGATATTAATTTTGGAAGAGAAAATAAATGAAAGGAAATATGTGTACTATCATTTAACATACATACTAAAACATAACTGATGCATTGGTATATTCACTTCTGAAAAGTCACATCCTAAAAGGGCAGTACAGATGTTTTTCAACTATTAAAGGCAAAATTTACTCTATTCAACACACAAAAACTATTAGATATAGTTTGAAAGTTTATAATGTTTAGAAGAACCAGCACAATTTAATTTATTGGCAGAAATGAGTATTTACTGAAGCAATAAAATTGTGACTGAAAATTGAAATTCACACACATGCACACGCACACACACAAATAGAGGTACACACAGAGATAGACAAACACACACAAAGAGAAATTGCCATTTTACTGTATTTAAAATGCAGATAATAGCCGGGTGGTAGTGGCGCACGCCTTTAATCCCAGCACTTGGGAGGCAGAGGCAGGTGGATTTCTGAGTTCGAGGCCAGCCTGGTCTACAGAGTGAGTTCCAGGACAGCCCAGGCTATAAAGAGAAACCCTGTCTCGAAAAACCAAAAAAAAAAAAAAAATGCAGATAACATCATTTATGTCAGAAATATTATTAAATTTAACTGAGATAATAAATGAAAGTTGCCGATCACAATTATCTTCATTGAGGAAATATTTAAAGAATGTTAATAATAATGAATATAATAGTACTAAATATAATAATATTTTGTTTAATCAATTTATTTTCATATATACATTATTAATAAATTTAGGTTTCTCATATGACTATATGAAATTATTTAAGTTGTATAAATACTTGATATTTAGTATTTCTTATCAGGAGCTTTAATTTTTTTATAAAAATTCAAATAAAAACTACTGAATTAAAGATAAAAGTCTTTTGGATGTAAATTAAAATAACTGGAGTTAACCTTAATTCCTAGAATTTACTGCCTGTGTTAAATCTCAATATTCTGTATGTTGGTCTTTAGCCACTGTACATTACCTCTTTAGAATAAAATTATCACTGAAATATGACCTCTTACAACATTACCCTCAACATTACAGCTCTTTTTATTGCTATAGCTATTATGCCCACAAAATCATTCCACTATGTCTGTCTAAACATGACCTAAATAAGAATGACATTAATAGTCATGTTTGCATGGGTAGGAGGAAGTTCACAAGGCTCAGTCTTATACAAAAAACTACAGAATGTTCATGAATGCCGAAATGGGGAAAAAAGTCTTCCCCATGGAAGAGCATACCAATGATTATTCAGTACTGAATAGTCAGGCCTGAAAGCATATTGACATTGTATACATTGAGTAGATTGTAATTATTATTCAAAAATTATTTCCAAGGTCTTCTTACAATATGAGTTCAATATCTAACTATTCATTTTAGATACATTATATTTCTCAAATATAATTAATCACAAGGAAAATAGATAAAAATTTACATTTGTCTACCAAACCTAGCTGTATCAATGTTGTATCACTAGACACTTAAGAAAAACAAAACAAAAACAAAAAATAATAAAAAAAAAACTTCTGGGTCTAAAATAGGCTGAACTAGTGAAATTCCTAATTCCCCAATATCCTCAGTAATGCAGGTTGAAAAGTATTTAGCTTTTCTCCACAAACTTGTGTATTATTTGTTTTACATTAGACTCACCATGAAATTAACAAAACACAATATTACTATGAGGAATGCCTTAAATCCATAGTATATATGTACTTTCATGAGCAAAATAATGAATTGTACTGCTACTCAGTTTCACCATAATTACAGGTAACAGACATAATATTTTATGATTAAAGAGGAATCTTAACCTAGTAACATGGCTACAAAGGCAAGAAATCACATCCAAATACCTTCTAGGTATATGTCATCTGTCTAAAACATAGATACATCCTCAGTACACACCTTTAATCTATAACAATAAAGGTAATGTTATTTTGTAGAAGGATGCAGCCATGCTTGAAAGTGACTTCTAACTGAGGGACAAAGTGATAAATCAGAGAAAGGTTTGACAGAATGAGTCGGAGATATAATACACACAGTTCTCATGAGAATAGAAAGGAACCTAAAACTAACCTTCCTCTTTTGAGGTGCATATCTGTATTCTAGTAGATCATACTATAATCCAGGGTATTTCTGCATTCTGGCTGGATCACATAGCTCTAGAATGTCCTTATACTTGATCCCTTACTAGAGCATAGATGTTGATGAATTGAAATTCCTCTATAGTCATCAAAAGGAAAATAAAAATGTCTTCATTTATATCTTGTTAGCCATAATATTGGCTTTTCAATTATTAATTGTAGGGCATCTGTGATAGTTAATCACAACTGTCAACTTACCTGCATTTATAATTTGCATGGAAACTCATCTCTGGGTATGTCTATGTAGGTTTTTTTCCAGGAAGGCATGAAATAAAAACATGCTATGAGTATGTGTAGTATTATCTCATCAGCAAGGGTCCTGCACTGAATAAAAAGACAGTGAAATGAGCTTCAGCACTCATCTCAATGTGCTACCTGACTTCGTAACCTACATGTCCCATTATCTCAGGCTCCTCTTTCTATGACTTTTTTAAAGTAATGGACAGTGCCCTAAAAATCTAGGCCCAAATATAGCATTTCTTCCTTAAGTTAGTTCATATCAGGTTTTTTGTAAAAGCAGAAAGACAGATAACAAATGCAAAATTTCTACCCAAGATCTTTTATATACGCAAGTTTTAATTATTTAATTGTGTTTTCTAAAGTTGTTATTTGAATTATAGTATAATACACTCAAATTAATGTTGGTGGGACTGCTTTCAGGTAAAAAAAAAAAAACTGAGTATTTTTTTTCAATCATGTGATTGGACAGATGTGTCTAAAATAGGCCATAAATGAAGATATTGACACTAGACTAACATATATAACCTAGGTATAACTATGTTTGAATAAAATTAACTGCTGATACCCATGGATAAATTATAAATGAATGTTCAATGTCTTTAAGAGATTATTAATTTTTAATTTCCCCCACAACAATACTCTACTTTGATATCAGAAATATAATAGTAAAACAAACATATTGAGGCAAATGTCTGTAGTTTTATATTAGAATCCATAGCTGCTATAAGATACTAGTATAAATTATGCATTCACATATTGCAGAATCATAGTTCTGGAGACAGCAAATATGAAAGATGTTTTACTAGGATAAAATCATACTCCTGTGGTTGTATTTCTTCTAGAAATTTCATTTATTTTTATTTCTTACCATTTTCAGGGAGACTACATTTATTGGACTGTACTCCTGTTTCTGCCTTATTTTTTACTTCCATAACTGTATCCTTGTCTCTGTGTCTCTTTACTAACTTGTTTCTTCATCATTAGTAATGTTAGTAATTATAATGGGTTTCTTAAATCCTGAATAATGTTCCTAGTCAAGATATATAATTTAGTCACTCCTACAAATTCTTTATCTTACACAGGCAAACATATCCACCCTTTCTAGGAATTCCTGGGGGCAGCAGTATTTGGTTTTTGAAAAAAAAAATGTTTTCCACTGACAAAATTTTTAGTGATTTAATATATAAATAAACCATACTTGATTATGCAGATAACAAATTTAGGGACAGCCCCAGCTCAAATATGGGAGAACATGTATACAAACAAAGCTGTATATATGTTACACATGTACAGGGGGAGGGATGTAGGTACAGTCCATGATTGCTTTTTGGTTGGTGGTTCAGTCTCTGAGAGCCCTCAAGGGTCCAGGTCATTCAGCACTGTTGGTCTTCCTGTGGACTCCCTGTCCTCTTCAATTCTTTCAACTTTTACTCCAATTCATTAACAGGACTGCCCAAGCTCCATCTAACATTTGGCTGTGAGTCTCTGCATATGTTTCCATTTGTTGCTGGGTGGAGCCTCTCAGAAAACAGTTAGGCTAGGCTCTTGTCCTCAAACATAATACACTATCATTAATAGTGTCAGGGATTGGTTCTTATCCATAAGATGTGTCTCAATTTGAGCCAGTCATTGTTTGGTCACTCCCTTTGTGTCTGTTCTATCTATCTTTGTCCCTATACATCTTGTAGACAGGACATACTTTGGGTCCAAAATTTGGGGGGTGGGTTACTGTCCTTATTCCTCCACTGCAGATACTGTCTGGCTACTGAAAATGGCCACTTCAGGATTCATATTGCTACTGCTAGGAGTCTCTGCTAGAGTAGCATCCGTAGATGACCTGTGGCCAATCACTACTCCAGGTCTTTAGTATGTCATACAAATGCACCACCCACAACTGCTGACCTATTTCTGTTTTCTCTCCAGTGTTCTTCCTACACCTGATGACCCTGCCCTGCTATCTTCCACATTCCCTTACCCACCCAGTTCACTCCATCCATCCACTGAAGTAGAAATTTCTGGTTTCTTTAACATCTCAGTTGTGTCATGTGATGTTTCTCTGGAAGTTGTCTTCTGAGAGGACATGTGACATTTTGCTGTAAACACACTTGAGAGGGTATGCAAAGTTTGGAAAGAATATAAATAGAACCCACAAACAATGAGAGGGCACTCTTGAATTCCTATGTTGTGCAATGTTTCTCAGGTCTTCACTGGCCTCACCCCAGAGGGAGACACATTCCAAAATAACTTCTTTTGGTAACCCAATGATTCTGACTGCTTCTGTTGACTCATGTAAATTCAGTGAAGAGTTGCTGCTTCAGGATCCATATTCTGGTAGAGAAGTTGAAGCTTTTAAGAACCCTAAATAAAGTAGGTTTTGAAAAAAATCTAAGCCTATATGTGGTACCCAATGTGGCTTAGGTACAATAGCTAACTGCTTCTAATGTTGAGGAATCACCAGAATTTGATAGACTGGCAATGTTCTTTAAGGAGGCTGGCAAAATAACAGCTACTTCTGGTAGGTAGTTTACTGCCTTGCTTCCTGAGAAGGTCTTCTGGTTTTGCTTAATAGTGTTCATGAATTCCATTTTATAAAATATTAGGGTGGAAACCTGAAAACTCAGAAGTTTCACTCAGTTTTCTTGTATTAGCAAGGCTTACAAAGCTGGCTACACACTAAGAAAGTTTGAGGATAGAGGTTGAAGTGCTTGGATAGCAAACAGTCATTAGGAGAACAACCATATTCAGACTTCTTGTCTGAAACCTGGAATTTACCTTACAATGAAGGAAGAAAGCTAACTATCTTGGAAGGTAAATAGCCACTCCTCTTTAATCCAGGAACTTTCACTTCCAGGCACCAGGAATGCCACCCTGAGACAAGGAAATGGGAAGAGCAGGAGGCAGAGCTAGGACAATGGGCTAGTGTTCAGCCAGTTGTACCACCAGAGGATTTACTTGGTGCTACACAGGCAACTTTAGCCTTCATGGTGTTTGTGTAGCATATCCCTGCTAATGGTGATCATGCTTATAATAAGTTGGCATGGCATCTTATAGAAATATTAGATCTAAATTATTTTAAAGAGGACATTGTATTTTACAGCTTACATTCTCCATTCATTAAAGAAATGTTACGTAACTGGGATATGCAGCCTTGAGTTATCCCAGAAGATTGGAAGAAAATAGTGTCAGCTGTCCTAGAAGCTGGTCAACAATGTCAATGGTTATTGTGGTGGAGGTCCAAAACCAAAAAAATAGAAAAACATAATATAGAAAGGGGGATAAATGTTGCTAAAGACCAACTTCTTGGTGAAGAGCATTATGATCAACTACAAGCAAAAATTCAATCTGTTGATGTCATAATTGAACAATGTCATGTTGGAGGTTTAAAACCTTGGAGTATGGTTGAGGAGGTGGGGAAAATTACACCTCATTTATTAAAGTAAAATAAGGTCTGGCCGAAGTCTTTACTGACTTCTTACAGAGATTAGGTGCAGAAGTAAATGGGGTCATATCAGACCCTGAAACCAAGCAGTCATTGATAGAGAGCTTAGCATTTGAATATGCAAATACTGAATGCAAGAGAGCAATTAGACCATTAAAGCACAAAGAGTCATGATTGATGAATGGATATGAACAACAATGGTCCAATGAAAAGATACCATTGGAAGGTACTTCCACAGGAAATGTTTCATATTGCAACTTTATGTCAGTATTTTGTGTAACAATCATTAGAAATAATTCATAGGCATTTTCCTCAATCTATCATTTATTATTACATAGATAATATTTTGTTGAAGATGCTTATTCTGATGAAGATGCTTTAAAGAAAATGTTAAAGGAACACAAAGAATTCTGCCATGTTACGAGTTACAGATTGTTCCAGAAAAAAATATAAATAGTCAATTCACTTAGTTATTTGGGTTATCAAATCAGTCAACCACAAAAGGTACATATCCATAGGGATGAACTTCTAACTTTTAAAATTAATGTGAGATATTAACTGTCTGATGCCTACAATTGGATTGAATACTTATAAGTTATATAAGTTGTTCTAAACATGAGAATATTCACGTTTAAGCAATCCAAAATGTCTAATCACTGAAGCAGAAAAACAGTTAACTCTTGTAGAAAAAAAGATTTCAAAATGACGCATATATGGATTAAATTTATCCCAATCTTGAGTGTATGAAAAGGGAAGATAGTATTATGGAATGTATATCCTAACTCATAAACAGAATAAAAAAAATCTGAAGATATATGTAGAAAGATTTCTGAATTAATTATAAAAGATAGAATAAGATCACACCAATTATGAGGAACAGATCTGGCCAAATTTATAATACTTCTTATTAATGTTAAGATTATGTCATTGTGGGTGATCAATGAAGACTGGCAAAGAACATGTAGTAACTACTTGGAGAAATTAATAACAAGTATCCAAAAAGCAATTATGTATAGTTTATAAGAAGAATTATTTGGATTCATCTACATTTTGTAAAGGGATTACCAACTGCAGAAACACCAAAATTCTATAGTGATGCAAGCAAGATGGGGATGGTAGGTTATTAAGTCAGACAAAATAAGAAAGGTGATCAAAAGTCTATAAAACTGAGTTCAAAATCAGAATTGTATGCATTCCTTATGGTATGATTAGATTATTTTTAATCTCTTAATATAATTACTTATACTTTATATGTAAAAAGAGTTGTTTTGCATATAGAGATGCTGAATGTGTTTCTCATGACTCATAAATAACTTTGTTATTTATAAAATTTCAATAGGTAATCAGAAGTAGAAACTGTCCATTAAGTATTACTCATATTTGGTTCATATAGGTTTGTCACCCTTCACAATAGCTGCAAATAATATGAAATACCTTGGTGTGAATCTAACCAAGCAAGTGAAAGACCTGTACGACAAGAACTTCAAGTCCCTGAAGAAA
>NW_021604563.1:10515118-10526811 GCF_004785775.1 Grammomys surdaster
AGGAATCACCATCCCTGACCTCAAGCTGTACTACAGAGCAATAGTGACAAAAACTACCTGGTATTGGTACAGAGACAGGCAGGAAGATCAATGGAATAGAATTGAAGACCCAGAAATAAACCCACACTCCTATGGTCACTTGATCTTTGACAAAGGAGCTAAAACTGTCCAGTGGAAAAAGGACAGCATTTTCAACAAATGGTACTGGTTCAACTGGAGGACAACATGTAGAAGAATGAAAATTGATCCATTCTTATCTCCTTGTACAAAGCTCAAGTCTAAGTGGATAAAGAACCTCCACATAAAGCCAGATACACTGAAACTAATAGAAGAGAAGGTGGGGAAGACCCTCGAATACTTGGGCACAGGGGAAAAGTTCCTGAACAGAACACCAATGGCATATGCTCTAAGATCAAGAATTGACAAATGGGACTTCATAAAATTGCAAAGTTTCTGTAAGGCAAAGGACACTGTCAATAGGACAAAATGACAACCAACAAATTGGGAAAAGATCTTTACCAATCCTACATCTGATAGAGGGCTAATATCCAATATATACAAAGAACTCAAGAAATTAGACTCCAGACAACCAAATAACCCTATTAAAAAAATGGGGTATAGAGCTTAACAAAGAATTTTCAATGGAAGAAATTCGAATGTCCGAGAAGCACCTAAAGAAATGTTGAGTGTCCTTAGTCATCAGGGAAATGCAAATCAAAACAACCCTGAGATTCCATCTCACACCAGTCAGAATGGCTAAGATTAAAACCTCAGGTGATAGTAGATGCTGGCGAGGGTGTGGAGAAAGAGGAACACTCCTCCATTGTTGGTGGGACTGCAAGATGGTTCAACTACTTTGGAAATCAGTGTGGCGGTTCCTCAGAAAATTGGACATAGCATTACCTGAGGATCCAGCTATACCACTCCTAGGCATATACCCAGAAGATGCTCAAACATATAACAAGGACTTATGCTCAACTATGTTCATAGCAGCCTTGTTTATAATAGCCAGGAGCTGGAAAGAACCCAGATGTCCTTCAACTGAGGAATGGATTCAAAAAATGTGGTATATTTACACAATGGAGTATTACTCAGCTATTAAAAATAATGAATTCGAGAGGTTCCTAGGTAAATCGATGGAACTAGAAATCATCATCCTGAGTGAAGTAAGCCAATCACAAAAGAACACACATGGTATTCACTCACTGATTATCGGATATTAGCCCAGAACCTTAAAATGCCCAAGATGCAACTCACAGGCCACATGAAGCTCATAAAAAAGGAAGACCAAGTGGGGGTGATTCAGTTCTTCTTAGAAGGAGCAACAAAATACTCAAGGGAGCAAATATGGAGACAAAGTGAGGGACAGAAACTGAAGGAGGGGCCATTTGAAGACCTTTCCACCTGAGTATCCATCCCATGTGCAGTCACCAAAGGTAGATGCTGATGTGGAAGTCAGGAAGTGGATGCTGATAAGAGCCTGATATGGATGTCTCCTCAGAGGCCTTCAAGAGTCTGACATATTCAGAGGCAGATGCTCACAACTAGCCATTGAACTGATCATGGGGTTCTCAATGGAGGAGTTAGAGTGAGGGCTGAAAGAGATGAAAGGGTTTGTGGCACCATGAGGAGAGCAACAATATCAACCAACCACAGCTCCCAGGGTCTAAACCACCAGCCTGGGAGCACTTAGGGAGGGATCCAGGGCTTCAGCTGAATACATAAGAGTGGAGGGCCCTGCTGGGCATAGGTGGAAGATGAGATCCTTGACCTCATGAAGCCTGAACGCCCCAGGGTGTGGGAATTTTGAGGGTGGGAAAGTGGGATTGGGGGTGGTAGGTAGGGGTTACATTCACAGAGAAGAAGGAGGAGGGGTAAGGGGATAGGGGGTTCCCAGGTGGGTGGGGGATGGGGTAAGGGGACAACATATGAAATGTAAATAAAAGATCCAATAAAAAAAAAAAGTCCGGTGGTACAATGAAAAGAGAATATTGATTAATTACTAATAGGCAATGTTTTAGAAGCCTTAAAATTTCATGGGAAACATCACGTTAATGGGAAAATTTTAAAGAAAAAAATTTTCTATCACTGAGCAAGAAGCCAAGGAAATAATAAAATAATGTTCTAGGTGTCCTCTATACATCCAAACTCCTTTACCTGCTGTTATTAACACATGGGGTATCAAAATAAATGATATTTGGATATTTATCATTTTGTAGAATTTGTAAAACAAAGGTATATACACAGTACCTTTGACACATAATTAAGGTTGCAATGGAAATTGCTTTAAATTTTGAAAAGGCTGATTGTATATTTACACTTATTGGAAATAATGGCAATTATGTGGCTACCAGCTCAAATTAAGACTGATAATGCTCTCATATATGTATCCAATAAGATGAAGCAATTCTTTGTATATTACAATATAAAACATATTACTGGTGTAGCACACAAAACTACAGAACAAGCAGTTGTAGAAAGAGACAATCGTTCCTTTATAAAAATGTTGATTAAATGATAAGAAGAGAAAACGCACAGGGACAGACTTAATAATACTTTGTTAATTCTAAGTTTTCTCAATATTGGCTTAAAAAAAAAAGGAATAACAGCAGCTGAGAGACACTGGGATAACAAAATAACTGAGAAATTAGGTGAACCAATATACTATTAGGAAGTGTTGTCATTAGAGTGGATACTTGCAATAGCTTTAAGATGAGGATGTGGTTATGATTATGTATCTACAGGGAATAAAAAATATGGTATTAACAAAACTTATAAAAATTGTATCTGACCAGGGAAAACCTTTTATCAGTTGAAATATACATGTTTTCAAGAAGCAAATACCCTAGGTGAATCCCTCTCACAGACTGGCTCAGTTAGTGATCTCTCCAAAGTGTGCATGTAAAACAAATTCAAAAGGTCTAGCCCAAATGATCATTCACACAGAGAATGGAAAACTCAGAGCCTGGAAAACACAGAGGTTAGACAACACATCTATTGAACAACACAGAAAATATACAGACCACACAGAAACTAGATAGAAAAAGATACAACTAGTTTTCCCATGATTAGGCCAATATCCTAATGTTCACAGGTTACACAAAATATATTTTGTCTCTTGACAAGTAATTTTAAGAACGTGACTCCCCTATTCTCCAGAAGGTGGGATGGATGTTTTTGGTCATTTGATATGGTATGGTTGTTATTGTCTAAAGTCACTTGGTTATGGTCAGAGAGGAAACAAAGTAATTTTTAAACCAAGGATTTTACTTTGCTATCTAATAATGAGTAAAAAGATGGAAAAAGAGAAAAATAATAACAAATAAATAAATAAATAAATAAATAAATACTAGTCTTAAATATTTTACTTTGGCATAGATTAATATATCTTCACAGAATTTAAGATTGCTTTGTTTGATTATTGTTTAGTGATAAAAATTTAATGTTTTGTGTGACTATTGTATCTAGATAGAAATTTAAGTTAGTTTTTTTTTATTTGAAAAGTTGTACATATGTAGCTTATTTAAAATATGATAAAATGTTCTAGTTTTATGGTTCTTATAATTATTTCTATTGTGTATATATTGTTAATGTTAGAGAAAAATACAAGTTTTTAAACAGGGGGATATGAAGTGGAAATTTCTGATTTCTTTTTTATTAATCATTTTATTAATTTATATTTCAAATGATATCCACATTTCCAGTTATCCCTCTACAACCTCCCATCCTATCTGCTCTCTACCCCTTCCCCTTTGCCACTATGAGGGTGCTCTGCCACCCACTCACCCACTCTTGCCTCTCCCAATTTGTATCCCCTTAAGTTTGGGCATCAAGCACCCCTCCTCTGCTACATTTTTATCTGGAGGCCTGGTTCCTTCTATGTATACTTATGGTTGGTAGTTTAGTCATTGGGAGCTCTGGGTGATCTAGTTAGTTGATATTATTCTTCTTTTGGGCTTACAATCCCCTTTAGCTCCTTAGTTCTTCCCCTAGCTCTTCCGTTGGGGTCCCAAGGCTCAGTCTGATGGTTGGTTCTAAGTGTCTGCATTTGTATTGGTCAGGTACTGGTTAGAACCTCTCAGGGAACAATATTAGACTGCTTTTAGCACTGTCAGCAAGTATTTCTTGGCATCAAGAATAATGTGGGGGTTTGGTGTCTACAGATGCCCTAGGTGGAGCAGTCTCTGAATGTCCTTACATTCTGTCTCTTCCACTTTTTGTCCCTGTCTTTCCTTTGGACAGGAACATTTCTGATTTAAAAATTTTGAGCTGGGTGGGTAGCCTCATTACTCAACTGGTAGCCATGCCTATGTACTTGAGGTGGCCTCTACAGGATCTAACTCCCCTTTGTTGGTATTTCTGCTTTTGCTGATACATTTCAAATTTGAACCAGTCTCAGTACAGTTAGTGTTATTTCAAATTGTCCTGGGTTTATGTTACCATCATATTTTTCCATCAATATCTCCAAGTCTCTTTTCTATTCCACTCTTCTTAATAAAAAAAATTATTTAAAAATAAAAGCTTCATTCTTATGAATCAATTATGGAATTTTTTTACTGATGTGAATCTTCTGGTGAATTAATAGTTAATATCAGGAAACATTCTTTGTATTTTTTATATACTTGTACAGTACAAAATTTATTTTTTAATTGATTCAATTTTTATGAAATATTTCCAATAGTTGGTAAATTTCAATGACAGTTAAATGAATTTGCATATTATATATTTATTCAATTTACTATAATTTTTATGTTTTACAACTTTTTTGAATTAAAATATAATTTATGGCTTAGTGTCCTACTTCTTATTTATTACTATTATTACTACTACTTCTTTTTTTTAAATTTAGAATATTATATTGTATAGCAATCCAAAACATTCAAAACAAATGAAATAGTTTAACTTATTCGAAAGGCATAGAAGCATTTCAAAACATAATGAAATCCGATTATGTGGTGTGTGATGCAGAGAGTGAAGTCTAACATTCGGTCTCATTACAATGTTTTTTAAATAAAAATTCACTGCAGGACACTGTGTATAAACTTGGGTAAGATAACCACAGACTTGTTTTGTAGAACCTTGGTGAGAGTCTGAGACACAAGACACATTTTTAGGGAGTCACAAATTATCCTTTTTTTTTTTCATGTGTTGGTTATTTTGACATTTCTTTTATCAGGTATTCTACTCACACCAACAGTACATGTGGTTTGCCAGGAAAATTAAATTCCCCCAATCAAACACCATTCCAGATGCGGTACACTCAGATAAATCGCTCTCATTTGAAGTGCTACCAGCAGAGTCTTTGCAACTAGCCCAAAGCATATACTTAAGAAATTTTATAAATTGTTTGCGATGTTCATTATTATGTTTAATTCTCATGCCAAACTGTTTTCTGATGAAGACAGCATTGTGCTTTATGCAAGAATGGAAACCTCAAAATAATCACCATCAAGCTTCTATGACTTATGGGAAGACAAACTAAGATGGTCCGCAGGTATAAGATGAAATTCACAATGTTAGAATTATAAATGTTTAGAGTGGCCCAGAATAGAAGACAAGCTCAAACCACCAGTAGAAAAATGGAGTACGATTTGGTCCAAGATGTATCCTTAGAGTTTCGTCTCAACTCTCAGTTTGAACTATGAGGATTGATCTTCAGTTCAGTCTAGCCAGCAGAAATTGACTGTGCATTTTTCCGTTGTATTTATTGTTATTGTACAGACTATATACATTATAAAAGGTTCCTTTAGTGCTACACTGTTGTACTTTTTGTCCCAGCAATTTGAGGGCATGCAAATTCCACAAAGTCATCAATAAGAACAGGCCATGCTCCTTCTTCATCATAATTGGACATGTCATCTGCAATCATTGAACTGAAGTCTAACAGAAGATTCCACGTGTCTTTTGGTATTGATCATCTATGGTGCTCCAACAAAAATTTATTCCTTAAGTCTAAGAATTTAAATCTTCCATTAAGCAGTAAGTTCCAGTAAGCAATGACCATTTCTAGATCTAATCCTTTTGGTCCTGGATTCTTTGCAAAATTAAAAGTAAACTGGTAAAAATCCTTAAATAGTCCTGGTACTTTCAATTCTTGTTCCATCTTGGGTATTTGGGCCTTTAGTTTTTCTATGCTGTCACATCCTAACTCTGTCATGCCATCCATAAACTCTTGTTTGGAGAACTTGCACTGTGTGGCCACCCTGAACTTCCATGCAATGATCAACACACTGATGCTGGCTGGATCGAGGGCCAGATCATCACAGAACTGTTGTACACAATCTATTCCAATTTTACTTTCATCTTGAGGGTTTTTGTATCTAGTGTACAGTTGTTCTAACTTCTTCCTGTCCAAGGATCCTTTTACACTCTCCCATATATAAAGTTCTGGATTTTGAAAAAAATTATCTGTTGTAACGTCTAACTTCCAGTCATTTTCAGAAAGACAACTTACTGCAGTTTTCTCACTAGATTGTGTGAAGATCATAAACTGACAAACTTTATCCTTCTGCAATGATTTCAACTTGTTCATTTTGGTTTCCTCCGGACCTTTCCCCTCCTCCTCCAGCTCTGCAGCGAATGGACCACAGTGACAGAGACAGCGCCTCTCACGTGCTCGCCGGGCTCCGGCTCATGCTCAGTGCAGAGGCCTGCAGAGCAGCCAGGCCACCGTAGGCGGAGGCGCTACTATTTCTACAATTGCAACTATTTTATTTACTTTAGATTTTACATTGTTTCAAGGAGGCTGTAACTGATTTATAATGAAGTTTAAATGTTAAAACTGTAAAATATCTGAACAGAATGATAAGAATAAGGAAATATTAGAAGTAATGATAAACAGACAAAATATGTGATCTGAAGATCTGCATATTCACCATAATTTTGCCAATCTGACAGGCAAAGTGAAGATTAGCTCATAGCTAATTAAAAGGTAGATATACTCATTTGTTTAAGAAATATTTACTTAGATCTACTAACTAATCCATTAAAATATTTGATACACTTAAAAATACAAACTAAACTAGTTTCTCTGGTGAAGCATGTTTTTCTGGAACTGAGTCCAGAGTGAAATTTCTTTTATAGAACACCATGAGCATATTACTATATAATATACTATCATAATCAATAGCAATTACATTGTAGATAAAATAATTGATTTCAGAGGAAAATTTGATATCATTACTTTTACTATATATTTAGTAGCTAATCATAAAAATAAGAAATTTAAAGCTGTTATTTAAGAAATCACATGATGTGGCTTCCTAACATATTTCACTGCTTATCAGACTTACACTAGAGAGACATTTTAAAATAGATCTAATTTAGCTCTAACACCAACTTTGCTATCCTAAAAAGCTGAATTTTTGAAATTTCACAGAAAAAAAACAAAACAGAATTTCTGAACACTTCCCTATAGCTGTGTAAAGCATCGTATTTTATTAATATATGACCAAATAATGTATAGCCTTGAAATTAAATTTGAGTTATATGTATATAAAGAATAAAAATAAACAGAATTAATGAAAAACCAAAATTAATACAGTGGAATATTACCCAAATATGTTTGTAAAAATCTGCTATTCCACTACTTTCTATTTTCTTCAGGAAATTCTTAATGTATTTTTAAAAAGTATTTTCATATTTTTTTAAATGAAAATCCTACACAGTTTAAGTTGTATATCCTACAAAAGTACAATAGCTATTATTCTCTTGTCTCCTAAATCTAAATTGCTCTTTTATTTTTATGATTTTTTAATTTATGTGTGGATTGAGCATCATGGGATATATGTGGAAGTCAGAGGACAAGTTAAAGGATTAAACTCCCTTTATTCACCATGTCACTCCTACATGCCACTGTAATCCTCTGTGTGAAAGTATAAGCAAGTCAAGAATTAGATGTTTTCTTTGATAAGAGTTTTCCTCTTCATAGTGTCTCTCCACAGCAAGACACCAGAAAAAAACTACCCCGAACCTCTTTCCTGATACATTTTTAGTGGTCTACATTTTAGTTTTACTTTACTCTATAAACGCGACTATGTTAAAGAATGTTAAAATTAATATAATATTGTACATTATGTTTAATTATTTTCTTTATTTCAAATCCCAAACTGCAGTTTTCCCTTCCTCCTGTTGTCCCAGCCTTTTCTCCCAACCTTCCATCATCCATTCTTTCTCCATTTCTCTTCAGAAAAAGTGAGATCCCCCAAGGATATCAAAACACCATAGCATATCAAATTGCAGTAAGACTAGGTACAGCTTTTCCTATTGAGGTTATAAAATGATAGCCCAGTAGAGAAAAAGGGTACCAAAGTTAGGTAGTGCAGTCAGAAACAGCCCGCTCTCCCTGCTTTATGAGTCTCATGTGGAGACCAAGCAGAACAACTGTTATATATGTGCAAAGGGCCTAGGTCAGTCCCATGCATTCTCCTTGTTTGGGGATTCAGTCTCTGTGGGTTTCAATGGGGCCAGGTTAGTTGGTTCTGTAGGGTTTCTTGTGGTGTCCTTAATAGCACTGGCTAATAAAATCCTCCTTCCTTCTGTTCCACTTTATTCCTTAAATGTTGACCTATTATTTTGCTATGGGTCTTTCTATTTCCATCAGTTGCTGAGTTAAAGTCTATCTGATGATGGTTATGCTAGGCTCCTATCTGCAAGTATAGCAGAGTATCATTAACAGTGTCAAGAATGAGCTCCCACTCATGGTATGGGTCTCAAGATGGAGTTTGCTATTCCTCCTCCCCTTTTTCTTTATCTTTGCTCCTGCACATCTTTTAGACAAGAAAACTTGTAGGTTAAAGGTTTGGAGGGTGGTTTGGTATTCAAATCTCTTAATTGGAAGACATGCCTGGTTACAGAAGATGTCCAGTTCAGACTCCATATTTCTCATTGCTAGAAGTTTTATCTTTGATCACCCTCACAGATTCCTGGAGGTTTCCATTGTCCTAGGTTTCAAGGTCATCTCAGAAATGTCCTTCCATTCCAATTGTCTCTCCCAGTACTCTCTGACTCTGTCTTTCTCTCCACCTGATCCCTCCTGTTCTCATCCTCATTCCTATCTCCTTTTGTTCCCTACCCATACCTACATTATTTATTCTATTTCCCCTTTATGAGATTAAGGCTTCTCTAATTGAGCCCTATTTATAACTTTGTTTCTTTTGGTCTGTGGACTGTAGCACGGTGTTTACTTTACTTTAATGGCTAATATCCACTTATAAGTGAGTAAGCACCATGTTTGTCCTTCTAGTATCCTCTATTTGCCTGGAAATTTTTTGATATCAGTGTTTTTAATAGCTGAACAGCATTCCATTGTGAAAATGTATCATGCTTTCTTTATCCATTTTTTTTTGTTTTCCCTTTTTATTGGTTAATTTGTTTACTTATACTTCAAATGTTATACCCCTCCTGGTTTCCCCCAAAAAAACTCCCCACTATACCCCCTCCCCTGACTGCACAAGGGTGGTACCCCACCCACGTACCCACTCCTGCCTAACACCCTGTCATTTCCTTATGCTAGGGCATCAAACTTTCACAGGACCCAGGACTTCCCTGCCCATTGATGCCAGACAATGTGCCTCCACCATATATACAGCTGGAGTAATAGGTCCCTCCATGTATATTCTTTGGTTGGTATTTTAGTCCCTGGGAGCTCTGGGGAGTTCTGATTGGTTGATATTGTTGTTCCTCCCATGGGTTTGCAAACCTCTTCAGCTCCTTCAGTCTTTCCCCCAACTCTTCTCTTAGGATTCCCATGCTCAGTCTGATGTTTGGCTGCAAGCATCCACATCTGCATCCATAGGGCTCTGACAGAGGCATCCACATCAGGTTCCTGTCAGCGAGCATTTCTGGGCATTAGCAAGTGTCTGGTTTTGGTGGCTACACATGATATGGACCCTCAGGTGGAACAGTCCCAGGACAGCCCCTCCCTCAGTCTCTGCTCCACTCCTTGTCCCTGCATTTCCTTTAGACAGGAGCAATTTTGGGTTAAAATATTATGAAAGGTATGTGGCCCCATCCCTTAGCTGCAGGCCATGTCTAACTGTTAGATATGATTTCTCTAGGTTTTATTCCCAATTTGTTGGGTATTTCAGCTAATGCCATCCCAGTTGGGTCCTGGGAGTCTCTTGCTTTTTTGGCATCTGGTACTTTCTCGTAGCTAATCCCATTTCCCATGCCCCATTGCTGCAAACCTCTGTTCAATTTCTTGACCTTCTGTACATCTAGACTATCTCCTCTTCATCTATTTTTCATTTGGAAGATATGTAGTTTTGGCTTTCCCCCCTCAGTTTCTGGCTATCACAAATAAAGCTGGTATGAACATACTTTTGTAAGTTTCCTTGTGAAATGTTAGATTGTCCTTTGGATATATTCCAAGGAGTGATATAGCTGCATCTTGAGGTAGATCTATCCACAATTTGCTGAGAAACCATCAAATTGATTTCCAAAACAGCTGGACAAATTTGCAGTTGAGGAGTGTTCCCTTTGCTCTACATCCTCACCAGTATAAGGTTTTTTATCTTAGTCATTCTGATGCATGTAAAATTGAATCTCACAGTCCCTTTAATTTGCATTTCCTTGATAGCTAAGTGCCTGGAGCCTCCTGGCCCAGAGAGTTTAGTGTGGGGATAAAGATTAGGACTCTGGTGTGGTTTTAAAGTCTGAGGGTCTCAGCACATTTTAGCTCTCTAGCTGTACTGAAATGCTAATGATAACTTCTAAAAAATCCTAAAACCTTTCTTGCTACTTCTGAGGGTAAGAGACTGCAGGCTTAAGTGATTAACACCTGTAGCCTAACAGCTCAGTATTAAGTAAAGAGGCCTTTGTTCTATCTCAGCAGGAATTTCTAGGCTCTAACTGCTAGTAGGAAGTTGCAGGAAGAAAAAGGGACACTTTGAAAAGTTACTATAGAGTTAATTACTGGGTTATGAAAACTTTCCTATTAAAGCTGTCTTAAAAGGGGGCAGGGAGAGTGGAAAGATCCTAAGCGGGGTAAGGGAAAAATTCTTCTAATTGGGGAAAGGGAAAAGCTTCTCTCTTTTTGTCTAAAAAGTGTTCTGTCCAGAAAAGTTCTCCTCAGCTCAGTTCCTCCCTCAACTCAGTTCTGATCCTTCTCTTTGTCCTCAGCACTGAAAACATTTTTCAGAATACATGATCACATGTTAAAAAGTTCATCACAAGTTCACACAAAAAATCAAAATATAAATTTAAATAGAAGTTTACAACAGGGCATATTTACATGCATATCCATTATGAGTAATTATCTGGCTAAACATCCATCACCTCTCACAGCTCCACAGGGTCACTGAAGGTTTAAAACCATAATTAAGTTATTAGTGAAGTTTTGTATAGATAAACCCTAGTCGATATTTTATGTTCTATCCTAGCATCTATAATAAATACTTAGTTCCCTTTTTATGACCTTGGATTAATTGTTTTACAACCTCTTGGAATGTGCTCTGAGTAGGAGAAAGTCTGGTTACTATCTAAGACCAATAAACTGGTGACACATGGGAGACTGGCAGAGTTCTCGTTGCAATTTTGACCATCAGAATAGGACCTAATAGCAGTCCTACTATAAAAGAGCTTAATAATTACTGATATAATTATAGGAATTCTTATAGGATCGTCATAAAGAATTGCAAAGTCATTTATTTGTCTATATAGCATTACTACAAGATAGTATATCTTCCTAGTTC
>NW_021604563.1:10551811-10555902 GCF_004785775.1 Grammomys surdaster
TGTGTGTGTGTGTGTGTGTGTGTGTGTGTGTAAATATGCATGAACACTTGTGAAATAGATGAGACTTGTGGTTAGGCCTGTCCAGAATGTGTGTGTTGTGTGATTTAGTCAGTGTTTTGTTATTGTAAACAGACATCATGACCTGTCAACTATTATAAGGTCAGCATTTACTTGAGGCTGCCTTCCAGGTTCAAAGGTTCAGTCTATTATCAAGTCAGGAACATGCAAAATCCAGGTAGGTATGATGCAGGAGGAACTGAGAGTTTTACATCTTCATCTGAAGGCTGCTAGCAGAATATTGGCTTCAAGGCAGCTAAGATAAGGATCTTAAAACCCACACCCACAGTGATACACCTACTCCAATGCTGGTGAAGGCTCGTGCCCAGGGGTCGCAGGTGGCTGTGCGGGCTTGAGCGGTCGGGGGCATCTCGGGAACTGCTGCTCTCAGCACTCTCTGTTGATGATTTGGTCTGGGCCTCACGGTGTTGTTTGAACAGTCTACATGCTGCTGGTGACCGCAGTGTCCCGGGAGCAGAGACACCAGAAATGTGGGACACAGCGTGGGCCAGGGGCCCCACGAAGGTGGCGCACAGGCCGCTGTTGTCAAGAGAAGGTGTCCCGAGGACCGATAGAGTGCAGAGAGAACAGGGGCGGGCCAAAAAGGCTTCTCTCCCTTCCCAGCCCCACTGCACAGGTTTTGACTTACACAATGAGTCCAGGATTTCAAGAGACATGTGGAGCTGAAGACATTTATTGACATGGCGGTGGGTTTGGATGGTGGCGAGCTCTCCCAAAAAATGTCAGAAGGGGCTTGCTTATATTGGGGAGAGGAGGGGCTTGGGAAACCTGTTAGCCCATCCTCTACCTGGGCCTTATGTGACCCAGGTGTCAGATCTCTGGGTTCTGGGGACGTGGGCGAACAACCAAGATTCCACAGCCTCACACTCCAACAGGGCCACAGCTTCTAATAGTCCCACTCCCTGGGTTGAGCATATACAAGTCATCACAGCATGAATGAGTGTATGTGAGTCTGTACATACTCCTCATGTAAAAGATTTAAGTTCTTTTCCATCGTTTTTCTCCAGTTCACAAAGAATTGACAAGTCCATGTCTCTAGCCTGGCCAGAGAGAGGCTCTTGGGTAACAGAGAAAAGAAATCTAACATTTAGTCCTTTACACAAGTTTTTGTTGCTGACAGCAGGAATTTATTACCAAATGTATATCTATCTGTCTGTCTATATGTCTATTCACTTAAATGTTAAGAGTTTAGAGATCCTCACTGGGCATTCTTGCCAGCCCCAAATAATTAAGTTTTGTTCTATTAGTAGTATTGACCTCATATATCACCTGTCACTGTTACTACAGCATTACTCCAATCACCAAAGTTGCTCCACCACTTTCTGCCTTCCCTAGGAAACCCTGTAGATGCTTTGAAGGTAACTGGCACTCTATCCTAACGAGGAAGTACAAATTTTTACAAAACATGAGATGGGTGATGGGCCATAGAAGCTACAATAGAAAAATCCTGCCAGCATTTAGTTCTCTGCCAGTACATAATTTACAATTAAATATACAGAGACACACCTTCAAGCAATATACACCAACAATGGACAAACTCTTTTCTTTTTTTTTTTTTTCTAGGAAGGTCAACTTTAATTGCTTTTTTCCTGCTTTATTTTTTATAGGATATTTTATTTACATTTCAGCTGTTATCCCTTTTAGCCATTTCCCTCCCACCAGGAAACCCTTAACCCCTCCTCCTGCTTTTATGAGGATGTGCCCCCACTCACCTACCCACTACCACCTCCCAACCCTCGAATTCCCCCATACTGGGGCATTTGGCCTTCACTGGACCAAGGATCTCCTCTCCCACCTATGTCCAACAAGGATATCCTCTTCTACATATACACCTGGAGCCATGGGTCCCTTTTTATGTGCTCCCAGGCTGGTGGTTTAAACCTTGGGAGCTCTTATTGGTTGATATTGTTGATCTCCCCATGGGACCTCAAACCCCTTCAGCTCCTTCAGTTTTCTCTCTAACTTCTCCATTGGGAACCCCATGATCAATTCAGTGGTTAGCTGTGAGCATCTGCCTCTGTATATGTCAGACTCTGGCAGAGCTCTGAGGAGACAGCTGTATCAGGCTCCTGTCAACATGAACTTTCTAGCATCCATATCAGTGTCTACGTTTGGTGACTGCACATGGGATGGATACTGGGTAGAACAGTCTCCAGATGACCCCTCCTTCAGTTTCTGTCCCACACATTGTCTCCATATTTGCTCCCATGAGTATTTTGTTACTCCTTCTAAGAAGGACCAAAGCACCCACACTTTGGTCTACCTTCTTCATGAGCTTCACGTATCTTGGGTATTGCGAGCTTTGGGGATAATATCCAATTTTCAGTGAGTGGATATCATGTGTGTTCTTTTGTGATTGAGTTACCTCACACAGGATGATATTTTGTAGTTCTATCCATTTGCCTAAGGATGCCATGAATTCATTGTTTTTAACAGCTGAGTAATATTCCATTGTGTCAATGTACCACATTTTCTGTATCCATTCCTCTGTTGAAGGACATGTGGTTTCTTTCCAGCTTCTGACTACTATAAATAAGGCTGCTATGAACATAGTGGAGCATATATGCCGAGGAGTGGTATAACTGGGTCCTCAGGTAATACTATATTCAATTTTCTGACGAACTGCCAGACTGGTTGTACCAGCTTACAATCCCACCAACAATGGAGGAGTGTTCTTCTTTCTCCACAGCTGCACCAGCATCTGCTATCACCTGAGTTTTTGATCTTAGCCTTTCTTAATGGTGTGAGGTGGAATCTCAGGGTTATTTTGATTAGCATTTCCATGATGACTAAGGATATTAAACATTTCTTTAAGTGCTTCTCGGCCATTCAAGTTTCCAAAATTGAGAACTCTTTGTCTAGCTCTGTACCCCATTTTTGGTTCTCCGATTTCTTGAGTTCTTTGTATATATTGGATAGTAGCCCTCTATTGGATGTAGGATTGGTAAAGGTATTTTCCCAATCTGTTGGTTGCTGTTTTGTCCTATTGACAGTGTCCTTTGCTTTACAGAAGCTTTATAATTTTCTGAGGTCCCGTTTGTCAAGTCTTGATCTTAGAGCATAAGCCACTGGTGTTCTGTTCAGGAAATTTTCTTCTGTGCCAAAGATTTTGACGTTCTTCCCCACCTTCTCTTCTATCAGTTTCAGTGTATCTGATTTTATGTGAAGGTCCTTTATCCACTTGGACTTGAACTTTATACAAGGAGATAAGAACGGGACAATTTTTATTCTTCTACATGCTGACCACCAGTTGGACCAGCACTGTTTGTTGAAAATGCTGTCCTTTATTCCACTGTATTGTTTTAGTACCTTTGTCAAAGATCAGCCTTTAACCAAACTAACTGAAAGGCACAAATGGAATACCCAAATTTTAAAAATTATAGATGAAAAGGTGGCCTGTAACAACAGTCACCAAAAAAATCTACAGAATAATTAGGTCTTACTTCAAAAATCTGCATGTTACAAAATTGGAAAACCTAAAGCAAGTAAATGATTTTTTTATAGATTCCACTTAACACAGTTAAATAAAGACAAGATAAGCCATTAAAGTAAACCTATAACCCTTAATTAAGTAGAAGCAGTCATTAAATGTCTCCAAACCTAAACAACATCATCAACAATAATACAAAACCCAGTACTATATGGTTTTAGCAATGAATTCTACCAGGCTTTTTAAAAAGAGTTAATACCAACAATCCTCAAAATATTTCCCAAAATAGAAACAGAGCAAAAGTTGTCAAACTCATTCTATAAGGCCAAGGTACCAGCTATACAATTTTCCTTATAAACATTGATGTAAAATATCTCATAATTGTCTTTCAAACTGAGTCCAAGAACATATCAAAAATCTGATCCATCATGATCAGTTTTGTCACATGGCCTTTAGTTAACCTAACCCTAAAGTTAAAAAGCTGATCCCTTAGAAAATTCAGCTGTAAATGTTTCTATTTAGGATTTAATTCGTCTCTAGTCTGGATGTCTTTCTTTCTTCCTTCCTTCCTTCCTTCCTTCCT
>NW_021604563.1:10556002-10556729 GCF_004785775.1 Grammomys surdaster
TTCTTCTTCTTCTTCTTCTTCTTCTTCTTCTTCTTCTTCTTCTTCTTTTCTTTCTTTCTTTCTTTCTTTCTTTCTTCCTTTTCCTTCCTTCCTTCCTTCCTTCCTCCTCCTCCTCTTCTTCTTCTTTCTTTCCTTCTTCCTTTCTTTCTTTGTTTCTTTCTTCTTTCTTTCTTTCTTTCTTTCTTTCTTTCTTTCTTTCTTTTTCTTCCTACCTTCCTTCCTCTTCCTCCTCTTCTTTCTTTCTTTCTTTCTTTCTTTCTTTCTTTCTTTCTTTTCCTTCCTTCCTTCCTCCTCCTCCTCTTCTCTTTCTTTCTTTCTTTCTTTCTTTCCTTCTTTCATTCCTTTCTTCTTCTTCTTCTCCTCCTCCTCCTCCTTCCTTCCTTCCTTCCTTTCTTTCTCTTCCTTCCTTCCTTCCTTCTCCTCCTCCTCTTCTTCTTCTTCTTCTTCTTCTTCTTCTTCTTCTTTCTTTCTTTCTTTCTTTCTTTCTTTCTTTGTTCCTTTGTTTCTTTCTTCCTTCCTTCCTCTTTCTTTCTTTCTTTCTTTCTTTCTTTCTTTTTCCTTTCTTCCTCCCTTCCTCCTCCTCTTCTTTCTTTCTTTCTTTCTTTCTTTCTTTCTTTCTTTTCCTTCCTTCCTTCCTCCTCCTCCTCCTCTTCTTCTTCTTCTTCTTTTCTTTCTTTCTTTCTTTCTTTCTTTCTTTCTTTCTTTCTTTCTTTTCCTTCCTTCCTTC
>NW_021604563.1:10556829-10571997 GCF_004785775.1 Grammomys surdaster
TTCTTTCTTTCTTTCTTTCTTTCTTTCTTTCTTTCTTTCTTTCTTCTTTATTTTCCTTCCTTCCTTCCTTCCCTTCTTCTTCTTCTTTCTTTCTTTCTTTGTTTCTTTCTTTCTTTCTTTTTTCTGTCTTTCCTCTTTCTTTTATGTATTTCATCCTAGAGCAGGGCCGCTTAAGTTTTTGTTATAAAGTATAAGATACAAATTTCTTTCTCATTATTATGGGCTTAAATATTTCTCTCACATGTTTTGAATTTTATAAACTCTGTCCTCATGTACATATTGAATGCATATAATCAGTAATACTATGGTTTAAATCCTCCAATAGCTTTACACTTCATGAATGACAGAAGTGGTTAAGGGATTTATCCATTTCCTCTTTAAAGATATCTATTATCTTTATAAGATTGGATTTAAGTAATTTTCTTGTGTTTCAGTTGTGGTAATATATCCAGGTCTTATGGAATGGAGTTGCTGTGTTTTGGAGTTTTCATCTTGCCATGATTCTTGTTGATTGTGTACTTTTAAGAGGCTTTAGCCATATAGGTGATTTTGTTTCTTGGATGTTTTTATCGTAGTTGGAATTGGGAGTTGGGGTATCCTTGATGGTCCTTGTGTAGCAGGCCTCTGATGAGTATACTTGGTCTGTATGGTTCTAGATCTGCAGTTCTGTATGCTTCATGAGACTCAGGTCCAATCAAAGTTGGAGGAGACATGTCAGGGGATTGGTTGTACCCCTGGTGTGGAAAAATGTTCAGTGCAGTTTAGCTTGGACCAGATGGCTCAGGCAGCAGGGAAGATGGATGGAGAAGGAAAGCTTACTTGTATGATTCAGGAGTTTCAGGTCTGATGGAGGTAAGAAGTAAGGCAGCATGAAATATAGACACTCTTGTGATAGCAGGCAACTCTGCATAGATTGGTTTGGCCCAGAGGACTCGGAGAGCAGAGAAAGTGGGTGAAAGAAGTGAAGCATACCTGTATGGTTCATGAAAAGTGAAAAATCTCTACTCAGTGATCTCTGGGACAGGGAAGAAAGAAAGAAATTAAAGACATTACAGAATTCAATGAAAATGAAGGCATAGCATATCCATGTTTATGGGACACAATAAAAAAGTATAAAGAGGAATGTTCATAGCACAAAGTACCTCCATAAACAATTAGAAAGTTTTTGTATCAGCAATTTAAATGAACAATGGAGGTATCTAAAGTAAAAAAGAATGAATAAAAGAGAGAGAGAGAAAGAGAGGGGGGTACACTGATGAGGAGTAGAAGGAAGGAAATAATAAAAAAAATCAGGGCTGAAATCAATCAGTTAGAAACAAAGTAAACAATACAAAAACTAGAAAAAAAAGAAAAAAAAGAGCTGTTTGAGAAAATCAATAAAATAGACTAATCCTTTGCCAAACTAACTAAGATGCAGAGAGATATGTACCTGAGCCTGGTTGCTGTGTCTTTGCTCTGGATCCCCACCCATTCAGCACATATCCAGAGGCAGCTTGAATCCCAGGAGTTCTGAAACATCTAGTACAACCGGCTCAGAGGAGCAATGGGCTTCAGTCAGAAACAAGAAGGCCAGTTAGCACCAGAGATAACAAGATGGCAAGAGGCAAGCATAAGAATATAAGCAACAGAAATCAAGGCTAATTGGCAACATCAGAACCAAGTTCTCCCCAAAAGCAAGACCTGGATACCCCAACACACATGAAAAGCAAGACTCAGATCTAAAATCTCTCTTCATGAAAATGATAGAGGATTTTAAGAAGGTCATAAATAACTCCATTAAAAAATATAGGAGAACACAGATAAATAGGTTGAAGCTCTTCAAGAGGAAACACAGAAATCCCTTAAAGAAATACAGGAAAATACAATCAAACAGGTAAAGGAATCGACCAATACCATACAGGATATAAAAATGGAAATAGAAACATTGAAGAAAACATAAAGGGAGACAACCCTGGAAATGGGAAACCTAGGAAAGAAAGGAGGAGTCACAGACAAAAGTATCACCACCACCACCACCACCACCACCACCAACAACAACAACAAAAATAGGTAGAAGAGAGATTCTCAGGCATAGAAGGTACCATAGAAGACATTGACACAGCAGTCAATGAAAATACAAAAAGCAAAAAGCTCCTAATTTAAAACATTCAAGAAACTCAGGACAAAATAAAAAGACCAAACATTAGAAAAATACATATAGAAGAGAGAAAATTCCCAACTCAAAGGACCAGTAAACATCTTCAACAAAATTGTAGATGAAAGTTTCCCTAACCTAAAGAAAGTCATGCCCATAAACATACAAGAAGCTTACAGAAAACCAAACAGATTGGAGCAGAGAAGAAATTCCTTTTATTACACAATAATCAAAACACCAAATACAGAACAAATTCACAAATACAGAACAAAGAAAGAATATTAAAAGCAGTAAGGAAAACTCTTAACACAAGGAAGGGCACTACATGCATCAAAAAAAAAAATCTTTTCACAGTAAACCCAAAAGAAGAGAACCACACAAACATAATTCCACCTCTAACAACAAAAATAACAAGAAGCAACAATTACTGGTCCTTAATACCTCTCAACATGATGAACTCAATTGCCCAATAAAAAAAGACATAGGCTAATGGACTGGATATGTAAACAGAACCCAGCCTTTTGCTACATACATGAAACACACTCTAGTGACAAAAGCAGACACTATTTCAGAGTAAAAGATTGGAAAAATAATTTCCAAGCAAATGGTTCCAAGAACCAAGCTGGAGTAACCATTCTAATATCCAATAAAGTAGACTTTCTACCAAAAGTTATCAAAAAAGATGAGGAGGGACACTACTCACTCATAAAAAAAAATCCACCAAGATGAACTCTCAATGTTGAACATTAGTGCCCAAATGCAAGGGCACTCATATTTGTAAAAGAAATGTTATTGAGGCTCAAAGTACACATTGAACCTCACACAATAATAGTTGGAGACTTCAATACCACAGTCTCACCAATGGACAGATCATGGAAGCAAAAACTAAACAGTGATATAGTGAAATGAACAAAAGTTATGAAACAAATGAATTTAACAAAGATATACAGAGCATTTCACCCTAAATCACAAAAAAATATACCTTCTCAGTCCCTCATGGTACCTTCGCCAAAACTGACCATATAATCGGACACAAAACAAGCCTCAACAGATACAAGAACATTGAATTAATCTCATGTATTATATCAGACTACCATGGACTAAGACTGGTCTTCAATAACAACAATAAGAACAGAAAGCCCACATACATGTGGAAGCTGAACAACTCTTTACTCAATGATAACTTTGTCAGAAAAGAAATAAATAAAAGAAAGACTTTCTAGAATTTAATGAAAATAAAGACACAACAGATCCAATCATAAGGGACACAATGAAAGCATAGCTAAGAGGAAATCTCATAGCTCTGATTTCCTTCATAAAGAAATTGGAGAGACCTACAGTAGCAGCTTAATACCACATCTGAAAGTTCTAGAACAAAAAGAAGCAAATACACCCAAGAGGAATACAAGGCAGAGAATAATAAAACTCAGAGCTGAAATCAACTAAGTAGAACCAAAGGGCACTATCTAAAGAATCAACAAAACTAGGAGCTCTTCTTTGAGAAAATCAACAAGATAGATAAATGTTGTTGTAATTATTTAATCTTGGCCTCTGGTTAAGTCAACTATCTAAGCTGTGATGCCTCTGCCTAGCTCAGCCTCCATGTTTCTTGGCCAGAGGTCACATGCTCGCAGCAGCTAGAACCAGTCAGCCAGAAACACCAGCCGTGCCACCCACGAGACGCCAGCGTGAGAGATGGCTCTGCCAATCTTCCATGCTGTCTCCACAAGGCTGGGCATTGCCCAGACCATCCCGCCATCCACACGGGCCCAGTAGAAAGATGAGACTCTAATGCTTAAAGATTAATCAAAGGCTTATATATTTGGTAATGATCAGTAACAAGATACCCATACAATGAGAAGCGTAACCCAATACCCAACCTAGATATATCAACTACCTTTGACTGCTACAGACACATGAACATCCGCCTCCATCTCCTCTCTCTCTCTCTCTCTCTCTCTCTCTCTCTCTCTCTCTCTCTCCATCTCATAGCTCATCCTCTTCCTTTTCCTCTTCCTCTCCTAACTCCTCCCACCCTAGATCCTCCTACAGATAAACCCTTAACCAAAATAACTAGAGGACACAGAGACAATATCCAAATGAGAATTAGAAATGAAAAGGGAGACATACAACAGGACCTGTGGAAATTCAAAAAATCAACAGATCCTACTGCTTAAGCTTATACTCAATACAATGGGAAAATCTAGATAAAATAGATGATTTTCTACACAGATACCATATATCAAAGTAAAATCAAAATCAAATAAACCAATCATAGAGCCCCATATCCCATAAGGAAATAGAAGCTCTCATTAAAAGTCTCCCAACCCAAAAAAAAGCCCAGGGCCAGATGATTGCAGTCATCAATTCTATCAGACCTTCAAAGAAGACCTAATACCACCACTCTGCAAATTATTCCACAAAATAGAAACAGAAGGAACACTACCCAGTTCATTCTATGATGCCACAGTTATGATGATACGTAAACCACACAAAAACCTAATGAAGAAAGGAAACTTCAAACTAATTTCCCTTATGAATATCAATGAAAAATTATCCAATAAATTCTCACAAACAGAATCTAAGATCACATCAAAATGATCATTCATCTTGATCAAGGAGGCTTCATCCCAGGTATGCAGGGATAGTTCAATATATGGAAATCATCTACTATATAAACAAACTCAAATTAAAAAAAACATATGATCATATCACTAGATCCTGAGAAAGCCTTTGTCAAAATACAACTCCCCTTCATGTTAAAAGTGTTAGAGAGATCAGGAATTCAGAGTTCATATCTAAACAAAATAAAAGTAATATACAGAAAGTCAATAGGCAACATCAACCTGACTGGAGAGAAACTTGAAGCAATCCTACTAAATTTAGGGACAAGACAAGGAGGGCCACTCAATATATATATTCACCATAGTACTCAAATTTCTAGCCAGACTAATTAGACAACAAAAGGAGATTACAGGGACATAAATTGGAAAGGAAGAAGATATCACTATTTGCAAATGATATGATAGTATACATAGCAATCCCAATAAACCTACCATAGAACTCCTAGAGCTTACCAACAACTTCAGAAACGTGACTGGATACAAAAATTAACTCAAACAAATCAGTAGATTTTCCTCTACTCAAAGAATATATGGGACAATAAACAATAGAAATAGGTAGCAATGGGGGATGGGGAACACAGAGTGACCAATAGAAAGTCTTAGATGCCAGGAAAGTAAGTGACTTCCAAGACTCAACAGGGATGACATTACCTGGAATAAGCAACAAAGGGGAGATAGGATCTATAGAGACTACCTCTAGTCGATAGGCATGGATCCCAGTTCAAGGATGGGGTCACCGACTCATCTCAAAATTGCTAGCCCAGAAATGTTCCTGTTCAAAGGAAAATTAGGTACAAAAATGGAACAGAGACTGAAGGAAACACCATCCAGAGACTGTACCACCTAAGGATCCATCCCATCTGCAAACACCAAACACCCACAATATTGCTTATGCCAAGAAGTGCTTTCTGACAGAAGCCTGGTATGGCTGTTCCCTGAGAGGTTCTATCAGCATTTGACCAATACAGATTAAGATACAGACAACCATAAGACTGAGCCCAGGAAACCCAATAGAAGAGCTAGGGGAAGGACTAAAGGAACAGAAGGAGATTGCAACCCCATAGAAAGAACATTATCAACTATCTGTTCCACCCAGAACTCCTAGGGACTAAACCACCCACCAAAGGGTATATGTAGAAGAATCAATGGCTCCAGATACATATGCAGCAGAGGATGGCCTTATCAGGCATCAACAGAAGGGGAGGCCCTTGGTCCTGTGGAAGCTTGATGCCCCAGGTTAGGAGGATGCTAGAGAAGTGAGGCTGGAGTGGGTAAGTGGATGGAGGAGCACCCTGAAAGTGGCAAAGGTGAGGGGGTAGAAGTGGTATGAAATGGGGGATTTGTGGACTCATAACTAGGAAATGGGATATCATTTGAAATGTAAACAAATAAAATTAATAATAATAATAACAATAAAAATAATAAAATCTGACCCTGGGAAAATTCAAAGAATCATTAGGTCTTATTTCAAAAGCCTGTATACCACTAAATTATAAACTCTTAATGAAATGGATGATTTTCTAAACATATACCACTTACCAAAGTTATATCAAGTTGAGGTACACTACTTAAAAAGCCTCATAACCCCTAAAGAAATTGAAGCAATCATTACAAGTATCTGATCAAAAAAAGCCAAGGGCCAGATAGGTTTAGTGCAGAATTCTGCCAGACTTACAAAGAAGAGCTAACACCAAGATGCCTACAATTATTCCTCAAAATAGAAAAAGAAGGAACACAGTCAAACTTATTCTATGAGTGTAGAATCATACTGATACCTAAACCACACAAAGACTCAATGAAGAAAGAGAACTTCAGACTGATTTCTTTTATGAACACAAATGCAAAAATACTCAAGAAAATATTGGCAAACCAAATCCAATACAACAAAGACATCATCAATCAAGATCAAGTAGGCTTCATCCAAGGGATGCAGGGATGGGTCAGTATATGAAAATCCATCAACATAATTCAACATAAAAACAAACTGAAAGAAAAAATTGCATAATTTTCTCATGAGACCCTGAAAAAGCCTTTGATAAAATCCAATACTCCTTCATGTTAAAGTTATGAAAGATATCAGGCATACAGGGAACATAGCTAAACATAATCAAAGCAATATGAAGCAAGCCAATAGCCAACATTTAAAAAAAATGGAGAGTAACTGGCATAAAACTCTAGTCCAAATGGATCAAAGACCTCAACATAAATCCACCTACACTTAATCTCATAGAAGAAGAAGTGGGAAATAGCCTTGATTGCATTGGTATGAGTCAAGTTCCTGAACAGAATACATATGGCTCAGTCTTTAAGACCAACAATTGATAAATGAGACTTCATGTTGCATGTAATTTTTAAAATTATTATAAGAGGCAGATGTTGGGAGGGATGAGGAGGATAATGGCGGTTCATGATCAGGTTGCAGATGGACAAGAGAGATGTCTAGATGGCCATGAAAATGAATGGAAATCTGGAACTGAAGAGGATATGGAGGTGGAGAGCATCTTTATGATGAGACAGAGACCTGGGTTAACTGAGATACCCAAGAATCAATGGGAGTAAATTTACCTCTTACTCACTATATTTGGGATATGGAACCTGAAGAAACTACCTACTGTATCCAGGCAAGAACTCCAGTGTGGAGAGCCGCATAGTGCTGGGCCTTTAAGATGGCACTGGTCTCCACCTTCCGCCACCTGCTGGCGAGGACTCTTAGGAGTAAACAACTCCTTATATGGCAGTGGCAGTTGATCTGGCTTGTCTCTGTGTGTGTGGACCTATCTGCTGTTGCCACGTGGCAGACGGGGGTTGGCTAGTCCTAGAGTACTTAAGCCTGGGAAAGCTTTCCCCCAGGCTCTTCAGTTAGAAGATTGTTCAAAGGTCCTGAATAAACTGCTTGGAGAAGAGCTCGTGCGTTGCGTCTTCCTTGCTGGTCGAGGGTAGACGCGACAACTGGCGGCCCGTACGGGAACAGCGAAGCTCAGAACTTCAAGCAGTCAGGGTGGTGCACCGGTAAGTTCCCAGGTTAAGTTGGGACAAGGGAAGGCCCTCGGTAAAAGAGGCAATAAAGTTTCCGGGTAGGAACGATAAAGCTCCCAGGTTATTGGGACAAGGCAAAGCTCCCAGGTTATTGGGACAAGACAAAGCTCCCAGGCTATTAGGACGAGGCAAAGCTCCCAGGTTATTGGGACGAGGCAAAGTTCCCAGGTAAATGGGACGAGGGAAAGTTGTGGAATAAGGGAAAGTTTCCGAGGTGAGTTGGAACAGTAAAGTCTGTGGAGCGGAGCGCAGCCATTTTGCTCTTTGCTGCAGACAAAGAGAGAGCAGAAAAGTTTACATTGTTGCAGACCAAAAGTGAAAGGCACAGTGTATCGAAAGTATGGGCGCTTCTCAGTCGCACCCAATTTTTTTGGCTCTTCGGGAGCTGCTGTTATCTAAAAATTTGAAACTCAAGAAAAGCACCCTTGAAAGGTTTTTGGATGAGTGCGATACCATTGCTCCTTGGTTCGCAGTTTCTGGTAATTTAACTATCGCTTGTTGGGATAAACTGGGAAAGGATCTAGACTTTGCATGGGGTCAGGGAACGCTCAAGTCAGGGGTCAGACCTGTGTGGAAGCTTATCAGGAACTGTTTGGAGGATCAGAGGTGCTGCAGGGCAGTAGAGGAGGGAGAGACTGCCCTGGAAATGCTGAAAGAGGAATGCTCAGTTAAGTCAAGCGGGAAGGAGGATTCTGACACAGACTGGTCAGATACTGATGAGGAGCTTCAAGCTCTGATTGAAAAGGTAGAGAAACACTCTCTGAAAGAAGGAAAGAAGAAAAGGGAGGTAGACAAAGACCCAGAGACAACTGTGGGCCTACCATTGGTAGTGCCTCCCACTCCTCCACCATATAATGCCCCGAGCGTCCCTATTGGAGGCTCGGGACGTTCATTTTGCCCAGAGGTGTGGCGAGCAGTGAGATCGGAGTTGCAACTTGCTTGCCCAGTTTTTCAAGATGCTCAAGGTAATCGCTATGAGGAGCCTCTTGATTTTAAGGTCATAAAATCTTTGACAGAATCAGTTAGGACATATGGCATTACAGCCTCGTTCACTCTGGCTCAAGTTGAGGCATTAAATAGACATTGTATGACACCTAGTGATTGGAGCAGCTTGGCTCGTGCCTGTTTGAGCCCTGGGCAATATCTGGATTGGAAGGCATTCCTCATTGAGTATGCTACAGAGCAGGCTGCTACAAATCAAAGGAATGGTAATACTGCTTGGGATAGGGATATGTTGCTAGGACAAGGAAGATTTGCCAACCAGCAGACAGGGTATCCTGTGCACGTGTTTGAGCAAGTAAATCAGATCGCCATTAAGGCATGGAAGTCTTTACCTAATAAAGGGGAAGTAAGTGGCAACTTGACTAAAATTCTACAGGGATCTATGGAAACATTTTCAGATTTCGTGGCTCGCTTGGTGGAGGCTGCAGGTAGAATTTTTGGGGATCCTGATGTCGCTATGCCCCTGATAAAACAGTGTATGAGCAGTGTACAAAAGAATGTAGAGCTGCTATCACTCCTTTTAAGAATAAGGGACTGGAAGCATGGATGAAAGTCTGTAGAGAGTTGGGGGGACCATTGACCAATGCTGGTCTTTCAGCAGCAGTGGTCCAGCTTACTCAGCAGAAAGGTGGAGGTTCTGGAGCATGTTTCCAGTGTGGAAAGACAGGACACCTTAAAAGGCAGTGCCCGGAACGAACAAAGACAGGGAACGCAGGAAATGGCCAGCGCCCCAAGCAGCCTGGGCTATGTCCCAGATGTAAAAAGGGAAATCACTGGGCGAATGAGTGCCATTCAGTTAAAGACATTAACGGCCAGCCTTGTGCCTCAGGCTATAGTGGAGCGCGTCCAAAAAACGGACAATGGGGCCCATGACCCCAGGGCCCACAAATATATGGGGCAGTGGAGAATCAGGATTCAGATCAGAGTCAAGAGAAATGGCCTACCCTCCGTCATCCGAAGGACCAAGGAGAGCCACTGCGGGCTCCGCAGGATTGGACCTCCACTCCACCACCAGGCTTGTACTGACCCTCCAAATGGGAGTTCAGTTAGTTGACACAGATTTTAAAGGGCCTCTTGAGCCTGGCACAGTGGGCTGATTACTGGGGCGATCATCATCAGCCTTGAGAGGCCTCATAGTACACCCTGGGATTATAGATCCTGATTATACAGGAATAGTTAAAATTATGGTGGCCTCACCACAGGGAATAATTGCTATCTCCCCTGGGGATATAATAGCTCAGCTGGTGATTCTGCCTAGTCTACACAACAAATTTACAGCAAGCAAACAAGTACGGGGGGAAGGTGGGTTTGGGTCGACAGGGACTGATTTGACATTCCTGTCTCTGGACCTAAACCAACGCCCTGTGCTGGAGCTTAAAATAGATGGGAAGAAAATCTTGGGCCTCCTAGATACTGGAGAAGATAGAAGTATTATAGCCAAGAGGGACTGGCCCTCTGGTTGGCCTGTGCAGGCCTCTACGCAGACTTTACAAGGACTAGGTTACGCAAAAGCCCCTGATATGAGTTTGAGACAGTTACCATGGCAGGATCATGAGGGACACTCTGGTGTGATGCAACTTTATGTGTTAGAGCTCCCTATCTCCCTGTGGGGCAGGGACTTATTAAAAGACATGGGCTTTAAACTGAGCAATGAGTATTCTGTCACTGCCCAGCACATGATGCAGGATATGGGCTACACCCCAGGATATGGCATAGGGAAATATTTGCAGGGACAAACAGATCCTATCCCTGTGCAACAAAGACAGAAGGGACAGGGACTGGGTTTTTCTTAGGGGCCACTGGGGAAGGAATTCCCATTACTTGGAAAACGGAGGATCCAGTTTGGGTTCCTCAGTGGCCACTCTCCTCTGAGAAATTAAAGGCTGTCAAAGAGCTGGTGGCTGAACAACAGTCCTTAGGGCACGTAAAGTCCTCCATGTCTCCCTGGAACACTCCCATCTTTGTAATAAAAAAGAAGTCCGGAAAGTGGAGATTGTTACATGATCTACGTGCTATTAATGAACAAATGCAGGTCATGGGCCCAGTACAGCGAGGGTTGCCACTTTTATCATCTTTGCCAGCCTCCTGGCCTATAATAGTAATAGATATAAAGGATTGTTTTTTCTCCATCCCCTTGTGTGCCAAGGATAGTGAAAGGTTTGCATTCACCATTCCATCATGCAATCATGAGGAGCCTGATCAGAGGTTTGAATGGGTAGTCTTACCTCAGGGCATGGCAAATAGTCCTACTATGTGTCAGCTTTATGTGGGCAAGGCCATTGTCCCTTTGAGAAGAAAGTTCCCAGCTTTGAGATGTGTTCACTATATAGATGACATCTTATTAACAGCTAACAGTGAACAAGTTTTAGATCTAGCCTACGGGGAGCTGATTAAGTTACTGGAGAGGAAAAGATTGTTTGTCGCCCCTGAAAAGGTTCAAAAGGAGAGCATAATCAATTACCTAGGAGCACGAATTGGGCCTGTAAATATATCTCCTCAAAAGATTGAGTTAAGAAAGGATAATTTGAAGACCTTGAATGATTTTCAGAAGTTATTAGGAGATATTAATTGGATAAGAAGCTATTTAAAGTTGCCAAATTATGAATTAAAGCCCCTATATAATATTTTGATGGGTGACTCAGCACTTGATTCCCCTAGGAAATTGACAGCAGAGGCTAGAGTAGCTTTGCAAAAGGTTGAGGAGAGACTTCAGAGTGCCTTTCTGCAACGATGGCAAGACAATCAGCCTATTCTTTTATGCATCTTTGCCACTGCCTATCAACCTACAGGATTACTGTGGCAGGAAGGCCCATTGTTATGGATGTATCCTAAAATTTTGCCTGCTAAATCAGTGGAGCATTATCCGACGGCCGTTGCAGCACTTGCCCTGAATGGCATACAACAGTGTGTGCAATTTTTTGGGGTCTCCCCTGCCTCTATCATAGTACCCTATTCTAGTCATCAGCTTAAGATCTTATGCGGTACTATTGATGATTGGGCTATTTTGCAATGCAGTTTTTCAGGTCAATTTGATAATCACTATCCCCAGCACCCATTGTTGTCCTTTTTTAAGGAGCACCCTGTGATTTTTCCAAAAGTAACTTCAATGCACCCCATAAAGGGTGCTCCCAATGTATTTACAGATGGTTCAAAAACAGGCTGTGGAGTCTATATGGTAGAGAAACAGGAACCGGTGCTATGTCAGTTTTCACCAGGATCCCCTCAAATTGTAGAATTGGAAATAGTTGTGGAAGTGTTTAAGAAAGGCATATTTGCATTTAATTTGATCTCAGATTCTGCCTATGTAGTAAATGCTGTTAAGAACTTGGAAGCTGCGTCCACTATAAAATCAAGCAGTAAGGTTTTTCATTTGCTGCATGACCTTCAGCAGTTGATTTGGCAAAGGAGACAGCCCTTTCACATTCAACACATCAGAGCACACACAGGTCTGCCTGGCCCATTAAGTAAGGGTAATGATATTGTGGACCGATGGACCAGAGTGGAGTATGTTTTCCTAAGTACAGCTCTGGAACAGGCTCGACAGTTTCACCAAACCTTTCATGTCAATTCAAAAACCTTGCAACAAAAATTCCACTTGTCTAGAGCGGACGCTCGACAGGTGGTTTTAGATTGTCCACAATGTATTGTGCATCATCATCCCCCTAGTGTGGGAGTGAATCCCCGGGAATTATTGCCGCTTAAGATCTGGCAAATGGATGTTACCCATATTTCAGAATTTGGAACTTTAAAATATGTACATGTGTCAGTTGACACCTGTTCAGGTGTCATACATGCTACACCTCTGAGTGGAGAAAAGGCTTGCAATGTTGTCGCACATTGCTTGGAAGCCTGGGCTGCGTGGGGAAAACCACGCCAGCTTAAAACCGACAATGGGCCAGCCTATACGGCCAATTCATTCACCTCCTTTTGCAAACAAATGGAGATACACCTAAACCATGGCTTACCATATAACCCTCAAGGCCAGGGTATTGTGGAACGTGCTCATCACACCTTAAAAGATTGCCTACAAAAACAAAAAGGGGGAGTAGGCCAAGGCCGTGCCCCCAAGGAGAGAATATCGTTAGCCATATTTACCCTAAATTTTTTAAATTTGGATGTCCAAGGCCGCTCAGCTGTGGACAGACATCAGAATTCTCATGGGCCCTCTAGAGGCATGGTAAAATGGAAAGATCTCCTAATGGGCTCCTGGCGAGGGCCTGATCCCGTGCTGACATGGGCATGAGGTTCTGTTTGTGTTTTTCCTCAGGACCAGCAAGATCCAGTGTGGGTGCCCGAGTGCCTGGTGTGGAAGGTTCGCTATGAAGACCCTCCTGAGGCTCGAGATGATGATGGTGACAGTGACACCAGGGTTAGAGACTGAAGGAGCCGGAGGCATCTAGAGAACCCCTGCTTCGTGACATCTTCCTCTTGACCAAGTGGGCGGGTTTGGGTTCCTTGGTGATACTCATGGTGCTAGCCTCCTCTATCTGCCTATGGTTTATTTGGAAGGTTAGGGTTACACAAAAACGGAATGCAGCCATGATTATCCAAGCCTTTACTGCTTTTGAGGCTGGACAGTTCCCCCAAGCTTGGCTGGCAGCCATCAAGCCTTGAGTCATCACGTTCAGGTTGCGAGGCTAAGCACTGCACTTGAGATATGCTGTCAGCTGCTAGCAGCCTCAAGGGGAACAAGTCTGATTGATGCGGGTTAGTGCCGTCCTTTCCCCCAACCGGTCCCAACGTTGTTCCCGCCTCAGCAAAAATCGGCACTGGACGGGTCTGACACTGCCTGGGCAGGGATGCTCAGGGAGGGCTAGTACAATGTCCATTTTTCTTTCTGAGATCAGACCTCTACTCTCACCTGTTTCGTATAAAAACAAAAAGGGAAAACTGTGGAGAGCCGCATAGTGCTGGGCCTTTAAGATGGCACTGGTCTCCACCTTCCGCCACCTGCTGGCGAGGACTCTTAGGAGTAAACAACTCCTTATATGGCAGTGGCAGTTGATCTGGCTTGTCTCCGTGTGTGTGGACCTATCTGCTGTTGCCACGTGGCAGACGGGGGTTGGCTAGTCCTAGAGTACTTAAGCCTGGGAAAGCTTTCCCCCCAGGGTCGTCAGTTAGAAGATTGTTCAAAGGTCCTGAATAAACTGCTTGGAGAAGAGCTCCTGCGTTGTGTCTTCCTTGCTGGTCGAGGGTGGACGCGACACTCCAGTAGAGTGATTGAGACACCATCTCACCCACAAAACTTTTAACCCACAAAATTTTATCTTGCATTCAAGAAATGCTGTATGAAGATGGGAACAGAGACTGATAGAATGGCCAACCAATGACCAGACAAACTTGAGACCCATCTCAAGGGCAAGAATCAATCTCTAACACTATTAATGATATTTTGCTATTCTTGGACACTGGAGAATGTTATCCTCTGAGAGTTTCAACCCAGAAGTGGAGTCTGACAGATGCAGACACCCACAGTCAAACAGTAGATGGAGCTAGTAGAAGAATCCAAGAATGGATTGCAGGCCCCCAAGGGGGATAGGAACTACACTGTAAGAGCAAGAATGTCAGCTATCATGGACTCTGGGTGGAGGGGGTGTCAGAGTCTGAACCACCAATCAAAGAACATACATGGGTTGACCTATGCATCTCCATATATATGTAGCAGATGTGCAGCTTGATATTCATGTGGGTTCTGAACAATTGGAATGGGAACTATCACAAAAGCTGTTGTCTGTAAGTCAGATATACTCTTCTAGATGGGATGTCTTGCTTGGCCTCAGTGGAAGAGTGAGCACCTAGCCTGGCAGAGACTTGAAGTGCAAGATTGTTGGAATACAGGATGGGGCACACCCACTCAGAGGAGAAGGGATAGGGGATGGCGAAGGATTATGTGATGATGTGACAGTGAGGTAAACAATGAGTGGGATGTAAAGTGACTAAGTAAAACATAATAAAATAAATAATTTTTAAAAATGAGTCACTAAATGATTTTACACTGTAAAAAGACATTGCCAGATGCTCACTATATAAAGATTGCTGTGATTGACATGTGAAGATTGGATTAGATCAGTGATAAATTGAATCAGGGAAAACTGGCTACGAAATTGTAGGCCTGGATGTTTTTCAAAACCTACTTTATTTAGGGTTCTTAAATGACTTCATCTTTTCTTCTAGTCCACCAATTAGAAGGAGGAGATAAAAGAAAGTTAATAAGAAAATGTCGTGGGACTGTTTAGAATTGTTTCATTTGGACAATTTCATTCATTCTTGTCATGATACCAGCAATCCAGTTCAATAGCAAACACCAAACAAGAATCTAGCTGGAGGTATGATCCAACAGAAATTGCAAGGCTCTCCCAAACTGGCACCAGT
>NW_021604563.1:10572097-10581621 GCF_004785775.1 Grammomys surdaster
GCAAAAGTAACAATAATACTGTAGGTGTTCTCTTAAGATTAAATTGTGGAATTAGATTTTGATAATAATATTAACTACCAGAGTTTCCCAGTTTAATGGTGAAAACATGCTTTGAACATTTCCTCAGGTAGTTTATAGAATATAATTTCAACTTTGAAATAATTAAATGGAAAATGCTAGAAAAAAATAAGAGCTTCAATGTTTCCATTTCCTTTTGTAAATATCTACAATTTAAGTTTTTAATTCACAATATTTATAGTTTATTGAAGCATTACACACTAAAAAAGAGAAAGTGCTCATATTGTAAATATTTAAATGACTATTTTCAATTTTCTCCATAGATATAGATTGTTTTTAGCAAGCTAATATCATATTACAAATTAATTATTCAATGCAAATATTTTAAAATGCTGTTTGTATAGCATAAGCTTCTATAAATTTATATCAACAGAATAAATGTAAGAAAAACCCAATCATTGGGCATTTAATAAGCATGTAATTTTAAATTTTTCTTCTCAAACCAGGTAAGCACACTAAAACATTTTGAAGCAGCAAAAATCATGACTGTGTATATTTTATAAGAAAAGTGAAACATGCAAGATATTATATTGGTATATAAGCTTTTAAGATAATATCACAAGCTTATACAAAAGAAGTGCATTTGGAACAATTTTCAAGCAGAATTATATTTAAGCATATGGTTTTCTCTACATCATTTACAACAGGAAAGTAATGCATCTGACTGGCTAATCAACCAACCTCCACTACTTCAGAATCTACTGTAAACTTAAAATTAGGTTTTCTAAGCAATCACTTTATCATTATTCCATTTACTTTTGAAGTCCAAGATTTGTTGTATATGTTGGGAACCATAAAGTGATTTATTGTTACTAAGATAAGTTCACAAACCAGAGAACATACTATATCCTTGGCAATAAAACCCTGGAAGATTTGTAAAAAAACCATTCAAATGTTAAGCCAAATGTCTTGATTAAAACAGATTTTGTGAATTGGAATATGTTTTGAGAACATTTTGGCATGTGGTTGTGCTTGTAACACTGGGGAATTTTATTTCTAGCCTTTTAAATTATTCCTTGGTTAAATAGTCACTCTACATCTGGAAGTCTTTTCCTCTGCCTTGTATTTCTGGCAGCCATCTATGTTAACCAGCTATCCCCTTAATTATTCATCTAGGAAAATATTTTAGATCTTTTCTATAGAAGATTTTACTCTATAATTTATTCACTTTGGATATGATCTGAAAGATGGTGTTTCAAGGAGAAAGATATTTTATTTCTTATGCCAAGGATTAAAAGGTGACTTTATTTATACTTTGATCAAAACACCATTTCATTTTCAGTATCCTAAATCTAAAATCAAAAGAGAGTTAATATTTATCTAATTGTGGTTCCTATATGAAATTATCTATAGCTTGAATATGAGGTTGTCAAAAGGAAAAGTATTCAATAAAATGAGGGCAAGTGTAAATCAAATAGGAAAATACAGGTAACCATTACATTATTCCAAGTTAAAGATAAAATGATCCATCCTTCTGTAGATACTTTTAAATGAGTTTTCCATTTCTAGATATTCTTGTAAAATTAGGAAAAACAATTCTTTAAAAAAAAAAACGGTTTCAGGTATAGCATCTCAGCCCCTGAAGATAGAAAGTAAAGACACAAGAAGAGTTGGTGCATACTAAGAACACAAAGCAAGACCACTGCTCATCAGTAGAGAGGATATTAATGGTATTCTCAGGGACTTGTATCAGCTGTCCTTCCAAATCTTCAAAAATGGTATTGAAATGTGAGATTCAAATTGTATCATGATTTCTATATGTTTGAATCTGTAAATCTATGTATATAGTACCAAGTATCTACTTCAATTTTATTCAAAATAATTTATATTCATTTACTTAAAACCTACAATTACATTTTCATATATCAATCATGATCAATTAAAGTTAGTGATAAACATCATTATCTCATTGTCTATTTCTTTAATTGAAAAATTAAAGTAGGTATACAAATTATATGCTGGAAAGAATAAAATCTGTTATTTTTTATATTGTTGAATATATATTTATGTGTGTGATTGTGTGTGCTTGTGTTTGTGCATTAGTATAAACATAAATCCAACAATTATTAAATATATTAAGAATATATATCTGTCTTTTAATATTAACCAAGTTAATTACATTGTCTGGAAAATGCATGTTGCATTATCATGTGTGCTTCCAGAAATAATTAGATTATAAATAATGTGAATATTTAAAATATTTATACCATAAATAAGATTGGTTTTTTGTAAAATAAGTTTTTAAATAATTTGTTTTTAATTCTACTTTGATTTCACAGTATTTATTTCTCTTTAGATGATCTGCAAACCATACTCTGAACATTAGTTCTTATTGTGCTGCTTTTATGTGTATACTGAGGTTCCCCACCTTTCCTTGTTTTATTTTTCTTTTTTTTTCCTGAAATATCCCTTTTGTTCTTTCTTGCAATTTGTAGTACAACAAAATTTCTTTATCACAACATTCCTATCCAGATAAAATACTCATTGTATGTTCTGACCATTTACCAGTTTTTCCTCTGTAGTAATATTTAGAGTTCTAACATTGTCATTATTAATGTGTTAATAACAGCATATTTCTCCTTACCACAGTTTCTCCTCCCTCTTCTAGTCCCAGTCCCTCCCATAACTTCTACTGCCCCCAACTCTGTGCTAATAAATTCCTCCATCTTTTCTCTCCAGAGAAGTGCAGGACTCTTATGGATATCAACCAGCCATGGAACATTAAGTTTCAGTAAGTCTAGATACCTCTTCTCCTATTAAGGAGAGATGAGGCAAACTAGTAGAATAACAATTTTCCCAAAAACAGGCAAAAAAATCAGAGACAGTTTTTGTCCAGACTTGTAGGACACTTAATGAGCCCAGGGTTATTGATTCTGCAGATTTTCTTGTGATTACCTTTGATCCCTATGGCTCCTATACTTCTTTAACTCATCTTCTGCAGGATTCCAAAATTTCTGTCTAAATGTTTGACTGTGGGTCTCTGCACTTGTTTCTATCAGTTACTGGGTGGAGCCTTTCTGACTACAATTTGGTGAGGCATCAATCTTTGAGTATAACCAAATATAATTTAGAATAATAATATTTCATCCTAGGTTTCTTTCACCTCATGAGTCACTTACATGAAATTGACTACCTGTTTAGTCTCTACATTACACATTTCTGACTTCTGTTTCACAGCATCTAATATTAAGAAGCGTCTCAGTTGTTGTGGGAAGAATAAAGGAAAGAGAGAAGAAAGGAAGAAGAAAGAAGGGAAGAGAGGGAGAAATGGAAAAAGTGAATGTGGGGGGGGAGAGTATGAGAAGAATGGATAGAAATGAAATATGAAAATACCAAAATAAAGTTTCCTGTTCAATAGAAGCAAAACTGAGATAATTTCATTTTCCTTTAATAATGGAGATTAACAGTCGCAATGATGTTATTTTCTTTTGTATGTATTGTTGGTTAATTTCAGTTAATCAGTGAGGTTGGTCAGGTTCCCAGAGAGACCAAAGATAAGTAGCAACAACCATAAAATAAACCTTGATCTCAGAACTGACTGAGCAGGAATACAAATAAAGTATTCCATGTGTAGGTAAATTGTTTTGCCAGTTATATATTTATAAAAAGATAATTCTCTGGCTTTAAATAAATATGTACATACAAATATGAACAAACTTAAAAAATACAAACCCTTGGCTAACAAGGGGGCCTTTGCAAAACCCTCTATCCTTCACCTTCACCCAAGGGCACAGGGCATAAATTTGATTTTTAAAATTTAATTAATTTTGGCCACCCTTGCAACAACAGGCATGAAGTTAGGTGGCTTACCCATGAAGTGAAAGTCAGAGGGAAAAATCAGTTTCCACTCTTGAGTTCTGTATCTCCAAAATTAGGACTATGCGCTTTTTCTTTTAGCTAGAATATCAGCGTAAGGGAGGTGGGGGGACCCCTGAAATGGGTTAAGAGATAAGATACATTCATTTAAAAAGGGGTATGTTTCATCTGCTCTAAGAGCAAATGATAAGATAAAGGCATACAGACCCCAGAGAAATCCCCAGTTCCCACACCTCAGAAACGCATTGTCTGGACTAGATACAGATCCTAAGTTCTTTGCTCTAGCCACCTCCTATTTCTTTGGTATTGTCAGAAAACAAGGTTCAGTTCCTGGGTATTGGGAAAAAGGGAGAAGGGGTCATGGACTTCCTATAAGTACTGAGTGAACAATTTAAAATGTTTCCCTTTTTAAAGTATTTTAAAATAAATCAAATTCCATCCACACATGTACACTGCCCTTTTGACTACCTGATATTGATTTGAGAAAGAAAGAAAAGGGGTGTCATCAATGGAAGGGCCGCCTCACTTTCTTCTGCCGTTTAGGTACTGAACTGTTGAGCCTATAAGTCAATGTGGTCTCAGGTCCAGGATGAGGTGGACCAAAGAAGTTCCCATTGGACATCGGCCCTGGAGGTACTTGAAAGATCCAGCTCAAAAAATCTTGAAGGTCTGCAAGAGGGGACTCTGGAGTGGCCCTCTGCTGGCCACTGGCACCAGGTACCCAAGAACCAAATGAGATGTGGTAAGGAACTCTGTGGGTATCTGGGCAGATGCCCGCACGCTGGCATCCAGCCCACTGTGTGATGTTATACACCTTTCCATCCATTATTGCAAAGTAGGTAATCTTGAGGCCCAACATGCTTGACTCTGCCCAGAAGTCTCCTTACTCAGCACGATGCAGCCTGTTATATTCAGCACAGTATCTGGCACTCTTGGGTTCCTGGTCCATTCAAACTTCCTATGCTTTCCTTGGCATCTGCTGCACATCATAGTATTCATTGCCTCCTTGAGGTCATCTTTAGCTTCAACAGAAACTCATTCACTGACTGGCTGAGCTCATTCTCTGACATTCGTTTCATCTCATATTCCTTCCTCCTCTCTGGGTTGCTCACAATGTCCCAAGCAACCCCCCAAAACTTTGAAGGCCTCCTCAGCCAGAGGATGTTGATTTTTATCAGGATGGATCATTACTGCTAACTGCCTATAAGCCTTCTTTAGTTCAGTAGCAGATCCTGTAACTTCAACCCTCAGCACATGAAAAAGGTTTAGTTCATCCCCAGGAACCCCAGGTCAAGAGTCGGGACACTTCCTCTTCAGACTGGTAATATCGCCCACTAGGTACAGGTGCATTGCCCTGTTTCTTAGTCCTCTGATTGACCCAGGGCAGCTCCAGCCAGCCCCACTGAATTAACCTTACTGGCAGGTGCCATGGCCTGCTATCTTTCAGCAGAGTCAAGCAATGATGCAAGGCTGGAGAATCCAGCCAGGAGAACAGTCAAGCAGTCTTATCTCTTCAGCCTAACCAGTTGCCTAGTCCCACCAAAAACCTCCAGCCCAACTGTAGACATCCCAAAAAGAGGGCTAGAGCTAGGAGGAGGAAAGCTCCCACTACCCTAAGAGTACGGGTGATCAGCCTTGCTGCACAGAAGAAACTCTGATATAGAAACAGGAACGTCACGCAGGGCCAGTCTCCCAGTCTCCTGGCCCAGACCCCCACCCAGACTCGAAAAAGGTCCAAGTGACTGCTTTTCAGCTTTCTGCATGCATAAATGAGATGGGCACAAGTTTCCACATACTCTCCCACAAATACCAGAAGTTCAATCAGCCACCAGAAGCCTGCCTGTACAAGTTGACATAGATCTTCTACTCCCCAAAGTCCCAGACCTCTGTGCTTATCTGTCTGACTTCATTTTCTGGCCAGCCGATGATGACCTGGGGCCTTGGGTTCTTTGCGTTCACTATCCCAAACATCCTCCTTGGTCCTGAGAATGAAAGTATTTCAGGGTATTCAGAGGACCCTGATATACTGAGGGAAGGACCACCACTGTGGTGGGCTCCACACAGCCTCTCTCTCCCTGGTGCTTCTGGGCCATGAATGACCCTGAGGCTTCTTGAGGATTTTACGTCACTGCCATCATTGCCTGAGAATCTACCAAACTGGGTCATGTAGGTAAATTTCAATAGAATATACTAACAATGAAAATCATGTTAATATTTAGTTGAAACTGATTATTTTGTATGAGATTGACTTTGGGTTTAGAATTACAAAATATTTCTTGTACTTATTTTAATAAAATATTATGGAAGATGATAGATGTAAACAGACAAAAACAAGTTCGTTTGTATATGTTTAGCATTCTTTTTTCTCTTTTGGTGTAGTTAGTTGGTTCTTCCACCTAGAATTAAAATTCAGGTGAATATTGAATCATGTTATGTATTTTTTTCTCTTAAGACACCTTTTATATTTAGAAGTTCGTATTTGTTTTATTCTGCCACTGTTATTTTACTTTTGTTCTATTCCCTATAGAAATCACAAATATTATTTCAAGATTCACTTAAACATTTTATATTTACATACTGTTTTCTAATTGGCTGCAAAGTTTCCTACTTTAATATTTACATCTTTATTTCTTTTAGAATTGTTCTAAGGATTGATTAAATGTAAAGATTGAAAGAAAAATAGTTGGAGGCTAAAATTAAAGTCATGTATTATATATTTAATTAATAATCTGGCTCAATAGAACTTGACAGAGAGGTGTCATGATATGTAACTCATTTCCTTCATGTGGTTCCTTTATATTTTAGATATAATGTAACAGAGATTGTTGGAAAATGCAGAAAAGTTAAATCTCCCTGAAAAAATCAAACCATATTGACAAAGTGTTGTGTCACTGGAAGCAGACATCCAGACTCCCTGATGTTTTAATTTTTTATTTAATTTTTTGATAATGTAGTACAGTTGCATCTCTTTCTCAGAGAGGAAAGAGAATAAAATGACAAGGTAAAAGATTAGGGGTTTGTATCTGCTTACCAGATTTTAAAAATATTTTCTCTATTTTTAATATTTCTAATCTAGAAGTATCCCTGGATAGTAAGAGAGATGTGATTGGGTTATTATCTGTCAAAGATAAAATACAGTAACTCAGACAAAATTAAATCAAAGAGAATTGTAAAGCCTAAAATGATATCATTTTCCCCACATTCTCATAACCAAGTTCACATTTACCTAGGGTATATAAATATGCAGTTAGATATTCATTCTTTTCTTATTTCCTGTACTCTGATAAATGGCTCTATGACATAATGCAATGAAAGCACATTTACTTTATGAACATTTATAGGTTTTAAAATGAAACAAATAGAATTATTGTTTTATTTTAAAAGCATGTACTTAGTCTTTTTATTTTTAATACATTCATTGTATACATTGTTAGTCTTTAAAGATAAAATTTATTCAAAATATATCAGGTATTGTGACCATACTCATACCATACCCTCTGCTTTCTTCCTCTTCCCATACTGTATTCCACTGTTCTAGTTTGTTCTCATAACCTTACTTTCACTTTATAGTTAATGTTATTTATATAAAAGTCATGGTTTAAAAATGCAATATAAATCTTATAATTGACCAATTAAAAAATAAGGGACAGTGGATGGCTTAGCAGATAAAGACACTTCATGTCTGGTTACACAAATTGACTCTGATTTCCAGGACCCACCTAAGCAAGGAGACAGGATAATTCTGAAAATACACTGACATTAATTTGTGCCTTTATATATACTACTTCCACATATAAGAGAAATGAAAGCAATAGAATTAAAGACTGGCTGGTCAAATGGCTCAGTGGGTAAAGTGCTTGCCACCTTGACCTTGATTTAATCCCTGAAATCCATATGGTGAAAGAACCAATGGCTTCAAAGTTATCCTCTTGTGTGTCTACTGATATATACACATATACACAATATAATAAATAAATAAACATAATTTGAAAATATGGCCATGTTTAACACTTATCCACTTTCAATGATTTAAAGTATTTTAATCTCTTCATTTTATTAAATACATTCTTAAAATGGAACATTATATGTTTATGCTGTTTCATAATGGTTAATCAAAATAGCTCTATTAGCATTAGTATCATATCTACAAAATGATGAGAGGCAGATGGGAGATAAAAAATTATAATAGCCAATAGTTAAATGTCCATACATTTAACACAAAAGCTTATGGTCAATTTTTTCTGCCTATGAGAATTGTGATCAATGTCATTCAATGCCTATGGTGGACTATGTGTTGTATGCTGGATATCCAAACAGGCTTGTTTTGCAGAAAAAAAAAACAAACAAGTAATTAGACTCCAAATCCTTATTGAGCAGCTGATAAAAATTAAGTTACTTTTCCTGAATTTGAAAGCCTACTTTTATTTTTTTTCTACAGTCTTTTGTCCTAATCAATTGTAAACACTATTGTGTAAAATCAGCTTTCTTTGGGTGCCATTGCATATTCTAGTGAAAGATTCTATTTTACTCTACTAAAATGTCTGAGTAAAGCAGATATATTTACATCTGGCGGATATAACAGCTTCTAACTTTTAAGGTGTTTGTTTAAACCACCAAAACACAGACTATATATACGTTTATAGTAGGGTGTAAAAAAACAGAAGCACAGGAAGGAATCTTATCTTTTTTGAACTATAGAAAAATGTTGCAGCATTCATTATCAGATACCATGAAAGATTATATAATCCATGTAGCGCTCCTCACTGGAAAAATAATGTTGCAGGAAAACATCAGAAGCAACACATGACAGGGTGCTTATATTTTATGTAGCTGGAGTATAAATTTGATATCTCTACCTACTTGCAGTTTTTTTTTATTAAGTTACTATGAGTACCTCAATTCCTAGGGCTTCTAGACATCTGTTATGATGTTAAGCCTACTTTTGGCTTTTTGGAATTTTGGTTTCTAAACTAAATTTCTTGTTGAAAAATTCTCACAGTTTACTCTGATCTGAGTTGGTTTGGGTAGATATAAAAGCAGAATCAGAATAGAAGGACTTATTTAGGTCCTTAAAATTTCTTGTTCTCCCTAGCTTAGTCCTTTCAGACTCATTTTCAGGAGGGAAAGGTTTCATTCTGTATCCCTGATATACCCAGGAACTCACTGTTTTCTAGACAGGCATCATACTCAATTCTGTCTTAGACACCTAAGTACCAGGATGATAGATGTCAGACTCCACTCCTGGATTCAATTTCCTTTTATTGAAAAGTGGGTTAGTGTGGAAAATCTCAGCTTATTTACATTTGGTCATAGAAGTACACCCGTGTGTAACTGCATGTACTGGTATGGCTTCCAATTTGGGTTCTAAAAATACAGCTGCTATGAGCATTCATGTACAAATATATGTGCGGACATGAGTTTTCATTTCTCTGGGTAAAGGCGCAACACAGCAGTTGCTTGGTCATATGGTTAGTTGTAAAGAATCTGACAAACTGTTATCAGAATGGCTGAACTATTTTTTATCTGCACTGTAAATATATGACTAAAGCCATTTCTCCACAGTTAAAAAAAGAAAGAAAGAAAGAAAGAAAGAAAGAAAGAAAGAAAGAAAGAAAGAAAGAAAGAAAGAA
>NW_021604563.1:10581631-10601900 GCF_004785775.1 Grammomys surdaster
GAAAGAAAGAAAGAAAGAAAGAAAGAAAGAAAGAAAGAAAGAAAGAAGTTAGTTCAGTTTGGAGGCAACTTTCACTGTTTTTTCTATATATGAAACACTGAATTAAAATAAATGCCAAGAGTGATTTCCTTTCCTCCTTTCTCTCTCTCTCTCTCTCTCTCTCTCTCTCTCTCTCTCTCTCTCTCTCTCTCTCTCTTTCTCCCTTTCTCTCTTTCTCTCTTCCTCCTTTCTTTCTTTCTTTCTTTCTTTCTCTCTTTCTTTCCTCCCTTCTTCCTTTCTTTTTAGTATTATACAGTTTTACATTTAAGTTGGCAAAATTTATTTGGGAAAGAAGAAAAAACACAAGTTAATTTAACAAAAGTTGGAATGCTCTAGTAGGTGTCAGCTGAGGTGGAATGATGGTGCAAATAAAATTTTTACAATAAATGAAATGACATTGGATAAATGTTTTTAGTAAGTTTCAAGTTCTGTATTAACAGGAAAAATGATGAGAATAAAGGGTGGAAAGCAGATAGGCATTTGAGGTAAAAAGACTCCCCAAAGCACCTAATTTATTAATAAAAAGATAGACGTATCTTTGGGCCTCTTAAAAACGTCACCCTTGCCAAAAGCTAAAGATGTCTGAAGTTTTGGGGATTTCTGATACCTGATTTAGTTCATAATGTTTTGTAGGGTTTAGGAATTATAAATAAGTAAAAACAAACAAACAAAACAACAGAAAGACAGACAAACAACAAACCCCAAGCAAACAAATGTACTGATTAATAGAATATACTCTCTGGCCTGGGTGGAGACCTATCTTTCCAATTGGGTTGGTTCAATTACTTTGGCTAATGACCATGTCTAGGAAGGTGGGCTTGTCTTAAGCCATGCTAATGAGATAGGTAGAATAAATAGTACTTTAATAAGACCCCATATTTTCCTTGCTTGAATACTCACCTCTAATGCAGAACTTGTGGATCACAGTGTAACTCTTCCTTTTATTTTTCTCTACTCTAAGAGTATTTTTCTTACCATTTTGGGCTTTCTCCATCTTTTAGGCTATCTTAGTCTTCCTTTCTCTAAAACCTCCCTCACTGCTATGCAGCTGCTTGTTAGTCATGTTTCTGACCTGGCAAGATTTTCTCATGAAGCAGGAATACTTATCCCTGAAGAATAGGCTGTTGAATAAAGGATATTCTTTCTAAACGTTGGGCCAAGAGAATAAGGTAAGCCAAAAGGAAAAAAAGGAAAGAAAAAGCAAAAGACTAAGAACAGATTGCCAAGCAATATAGGATGTCTTTGGTGAGAACATCTACTCCTATTTCTAAAGCCAATGAAAAATAAGTCTTCAAGTGTAATAAATAAATGCTCAAACAGTTAGTGGATTGGAGAACGACCAAAATACATTGTATAAATCTATGAAATTTTCAAAACATTAAGTAAAAAATGTAGTTAAAAATTTACATATTTATTAAGGTTTAACTTCAGTTACCACAATGATATTAACAGATTTTAATTAAATAGTTATGAGTAAGTACTTATATGTATACATTTTATTGACACAATCAAGGTCAAAATACTTTATGTTATTGTTGAATTTGCAAAGATCAACTTAAATTATTTCCACATTTGTAACAGTTAGGGCATAATCATTGTCTAATTCTGACCACTCTGACTAAACAACAAAAGGAAACATTTTTATTTCTTCCCCCAATAGGCCAATATCTGATCTATAATCAAATACCTATGTATTGGATACTTTTAGTTTGCTGATAACAAACTAAAAGAAGCAAATTAAGGAAGGAAATAGTTGGTTTGCCCTAAGTACTCACAGGATACACTTGAACTCATCAGAAAATCCATGGTGGTATAAGTGTGGCAGTTGTAGTAATAGGAATATAAAGTGGTTTGCCACATACAAAGGCAAAGAGCAATTGGGTCTAGGAGTAGTACCAAGTTCAGTATCTGCCTACAACAAGCCCTCTATACCAGCCAGGTAGCTCATCTCGTAAAGCTTTCAAAACTGCCAAAAACAGTGTCATAAGCTGATGATCAAGTGCTCAAACACACAAGATTTTTACATATATCTCACTTTAAAATAATAATTATGTAGCTGACATTATGACTATTCTACCAAGGGTAGGGAGTTGCACTGTTTGATGAGGCATGTCTTTTATAGACAAACTCTCCATGATCCATGACACAACTCTGCTTTTTATAAACACAACAACAAGAAGAAAATGTTATTGTAGTCCTAATGATCTTCCTAAAATATGTTAATATTGGTGTAGAGACTTGATCTCATCTGTTCAGAACTGCATAGTACTATGTTTAATACTAGTCAGATAGTTGTCATGAATGAGACATGTCATATTTCTTGGCAAGACATACTCAAGATTCTTCTCATCCTATAATACGTGATACATCTGTTTCTAATAAAACAAAAACTGAAAAATTTATCCAAAATTTCTGAATTCCTGATTCAGTTTATGTAGAGAAATTTCAATCTAGCTACTTGGCTGTTCTTGCAAGATATCACATCCAAAGGCCTTTCAGGTTTGTGTGATTTGGCTGGAATACAGACATACCGATAATAAATACTTTTAATCCCTAACAATTAAGGTAAATTTAGTTTGTAAAGGAAAGCAGCCATGTTTGAAAGTGACATCTAATTTGAGAAGACAAAGTGATAAATCAGAGAAAGATTTGACAGAAGAAGTGAGGATATACCTAATGCTTACAAGAACAGACAAGAAGGAGAGGCAATTTAACAGACCAGTACAAAGTGAGACAGAAGTTGGGGACATTTCAATGAGTTTAGTTTAGTTGAGTTCATGTAATTCAGTGGAGTTCAGTAAACTTCACATTAGTTAAGTTTAACTTAGTGCAGTTCAATTGAATGCAGTTGAGTTCAGTTGAGTACTTGCACTTTTGTTCAGTTCCAGCAATCAATGCTGTTCATACAATTCAGTTGGTGAAAGATTAGATTGCACAGAGTGTAGAAGTTTTCAGGCCTATGATTAGGGATAGTTAAAACAGAGGAGGAAATTCTCTAGGCTTAGCCCAAGTGATATATTTGCATAGCTTGGTCACAGCTCTCATCCTTTGATCTGAGGAAATAAAAGGGAGTTTCACAAGTTCAGTACAATCCTAAAATTGATACCAAATACTCCATGAGTATTTGGATTACTGTAATTTGTTGAATGTATTTTTAGTTAGATAGATTTATGTAAGCAATTAGTTCTTATTGTGTCAGATGACTTGTCTTAAATTAAATGTATGGGCCACAGTACATATTATAGAAAATCAACTCATTGTGTTTATAATTGTATGAAAAAATCATGAACAAATAACAAACATTCTGTTATAAAATTGCAACATAGGTAATTTGCAACATAAATAATATTTTTTACCCTGACAATAAATAGATAACATTTCCTTTTCTTTACACCCAGTTGTATTACAACTACAGCTGTCTCAAATGCTTTTGCCATTTCACTGTCAGCCTATTGAACTATTGAATGCACTGTATGATAGCAACAGCTGGACAACTGCTGGACTGTTGTCTATAATTTTGCCAACAGATGGCTCTGACATGACAATTAGTGTTAAAATATGCAACATACTGAGGTTATAAATTATATGCAATATTTTCTTGTAATAGTATGATAAGAAAAATAAGGAATAACTCATAGAGATAAATATAGTTTGAGATAGAATAACCAATGCTAGCTATTTAATAGAAGTAAAATATTCTGATAATACAATCATCTTTAAATTTTTTCTTTATTAATGATATCAGTCCTATAACAACATATCTAACTTATTTTGATATTTTAAGGCTCCCCAGTAGATTCTCAAGAAAATAACTTTTCAGAAAAAATTAATCTCATATGAATAAACTTTCATTTGAATTCATCAAGTTAATTAGCTTTTAAGAAAAGAAAAATAACATTAAAGACCTTCTGAAATTTTATATGAAAACTGACTTTTGTAGAATCATTTATGGGTTTACACTATAACTGGATATGGGAAATAATTAATGGATTTATCCTATATCTGGACAACAGTGTCTGTATTATACCTCAAAAGCTAACAAATAACCTGCCAGGCATATGTTACTTATATTTCTGGGCTATTGGATATTGAGGTCCCATAGATCCCTAAACATAGGCTATTTCTCTTCGTTACCCTCCAAAACTTGATGGTAAAATTTTATTGATGAAGAGATGAGATACTTATACCAAAGAATATGAAAAAAAAAATCAAACTGGCCCTTGGGGGCAATGGGTGAGAAGGTACAGAATCAACAGCTCAGACTCTGGGAGCAGGTGAGAATGCTGCAGCAAGCTCCTTTATTAATTCTCTGAGAGGACTCTTTATATCCTTCATCCACATCCCATTGGTCTCAAGCAAGGGAGTTCACCAAATGGCAGTTCCCAAGTGGCTGGCATTGTTTATATTACCAATTTCTAGGCTCTCAGGCAGACTTCAGTTTGGCCCTCATGCTGAAGTTGTCTCCACTTATGGGGCCTCACTGTTTACTGACATTTATGTAGAAGTGGGCACTGCCTTGTCAGAGAGGCCTGTGGTTCCGTTTATACTATGTGTCTGCTTTAACAAAAAACATCTTGTCATAAGAAGTTTTCTGGAAAAAAAAATCACATGCCACAACTGAGTCTTCAAAGAAACCAGAAATTTCCACTTCACCCTTTATTTATATGAACAAGTGTACCTATGTTGAAACTTTCTCTGAGGCTTTTAAACAACAGTAAATGCAACAAATTCAATCATATTTTATGGGTATTTGTTACTCAAATATAAGTTCTTTTGTTTCTACTATTGAGTCTATATTAGCAAGGTATAACTAATCTCATGGTAAAGGCAATTTGTTATGGGGAGGCAAAACATTTTTTTGTGAAAAGACCAATAGTTTTAAGAGTCAGAAAAAAGGCTTTAGAGAGCAAATAGTGTAGGAAGGACTTTAAGAATCTCTGTGATAATGGAGCAATATCACTAAATTTCATTTTTCTTATCAGTAAATTATTGATATTTCTCTTTTTTCCAAAATTATTTTGAACATCAAATGGAACCATGGTAATTAAAGCACTGATAAATATAAATAATACTACATATGGATAATCTGCCATTTCTATTATTAGGACAGTTCGTACCCTCAGGGTATAAAAGACCCTGAAACTATTGCTTTCGGGAAAGTTATCAAAGCAATTGAATTTCAAAGGAGTTGACTCTTTGTTCTATATTCAGCAGCATGTTGTATTAAAGATAAAAATGTGCATTATTTTTTCCTTGCAAATTTTTTAGCTACTGCTTCAAAAAAATCATACATAAATCTTTAAAGATCATAAGAACCTGAAGAGCTGAATAGTTATATGGAAAAAAATCCATATTTTCATTACATATGTAAGCTCTTATTTGCATTGCAGTGTGGCTACATGTACTTTAAATAACAGAGAATACGTTCTGGAGAGAAATCTTAAGAAAGATTTCTTTATTTTTGCTCCCAAATCTCCTTTGGTAATTTGGAGACACCAATAAGATCCAATAGTTGTTGAAGTCTACAAATTATTTCCTGTCTCTCTCTCAGTGACAGTCTTTCAGATAATTACAGGCTACTCTCAAGGCTGCCATTTTTTTTAAAAAAAAAAATCCAGATTAATCTTTTGATATTTCTTCAAATGTTTCTCCTGTTACACAATTTAGTTCATGAGAAAGTATTTGCAAGGAAACAGAAGAATGTCAGTAATATCTTAGTCTTTCCAAATGCCTCATACTTGATGAAAAACAATGCATAAATGTTTAAGAAAAAGTTGTAATTCTAAATAAACAAACAAGACACTAAAAGATTTGGCATTGTAAAAGATGGAAACAGTCAATGATGATACTAACTTTTCAAGCCTAAATCATTGGAAGTCATGAACTGTAATAGTCTTACCACAATCAACAAATATAAAGAGAATTAGAATAATTTTTTAAAGGACAGAAGATAAACTGATAATTAGAAACAAAGTTTTAGATACTGAAATATGAATCAAGATGTACAATGCACAATTAAATGAATCTTAAATTAAGAAATTATATGGGGCTAAAAATTTGAAGGACAAAATACTGTTAATTTCTGGTAAAAATAAATTTGTAGAAGCTCTGAAATACTAGTTGATAAGTTGTAGGATAAACTAAGGAGTGTTCAGTCTTACCAAGAGAAAATTTATGCATCTTTGTTTTATAAGGAGATGGCAAGTTCTTAATTTTGCTATGTGTAGAGAGGAAAACCAAGGGGAAAAACATTTCAACCTAGATAGCAAAATTTTTTTCTTTTCAAAAAAAAGATTTATTTATTTATTTATTTATTTATTTATTTATTTGTTTATTTATTTTATGTATGTGAAGACCATGTCGCTGTCTTCAGACACACCAGAAGAGAGCAATGGATCCCATTACAAATGGTTGTGAGCCACCATGAAGTTGTTGGGACTTGAACTCAGGGACCTCTGCAAAAACAGTCAGTCAGTGCTCTTAACCACTGAATAACTTCTCCAGGTCAAATGTTTTCATAAAGAAATGGAAAAACAGAAATGGAGAGTAAAAAGCTATATGTATAAAATGTACAAATAGGAGAACTAGGAATATATGTTTCATTAAAACTGCCAAAAAGAGATAATCATGTGTAATTGTCAAAAATGCAATAACAATTTAGATGAAGCATGAGAAAAGGCTACTGAGATTTTATTTATTTATTTATGTTTGTTTGTTTGTTTGTTTATCTATTTATTTATTTTATTTATTTACTTTTATTGGATATTTTATTTATTTATAATACAGGTATCATCTGCTTTCCCCATTCATCCCCCCCTGAGCCCCCCATTCCATCCCTCTTCCTCCTTTTTGCTTTTATATCATTTTAATTATATGCATGAATTAAGGTCAATTCTAGGTTGAGTGTCTAGCAATACAATAGATAAAAATAGTCAAGGAGCAAGCAAGAGAATAAATACAAATAGTCAAAGAATAAGCAAGGCAATAAACAAAGTCCTGTGATCACTGTTTCTAAGATATTTTGGTTATCAGGATGACCAAAATATCTGAGCCTACTTCCCTGTCCTAGCCCAAAGATTTTCGACTTAAGATCTTTCAGTTACCAAGTACACTTTGGTTGGAGTGGCACGAGAAGAGTTTATAATTCAGCCTCATAACAGGGTCATAAAAAATATTTGTCACTGAAGAGAATTGAAAGAAAACATCACATCTTGAGAGGTACTAAGATACAAAGATTTCTTTATTCATTTGCAAAAGAGAGTCTAATGAACATGCTTTTACAATGAAAGGGAGAGATCTGCTATGGAGTGAGATTTAACATTTCTGAAGGAAAAGTCTGAAGTGAAAAAGTGAGGAAGATAAAAATCAGGGTCCCAAAGAAAGGTGGCAAATCACTTTCCCTGTGACAAGATGAAAAACAGAGTGAATAAAAATTTTCTAAAACCTGGCATTGAAAAGAGCAAGACAGAAGGAAATCCCATGATCATTCTCCTAAATCTCACCAATCATATTTGTTTAACAAGTAATTCTGGAAATTCTCAAATTCATATTAATATCAAAGGTCTGAACATGTTGCACTATGGTGTAAACTTATACTATCAATAATTAGTTATCTAATAAAAAGTATAAAATTAAATTCATCTGTTATAATACTCAACATGGTTCAAAGTAATGAAATACATGTATTTTCTTCAAGTCATCATCAGGAGAGAATTTTATTTCAACGTGTCATGTTAAACTGCAAGGATGTCTGTTAAATATGAAAATTAAACATGCCAAAGGAGAAGCCATGTTGTCAAATGTCCTCCTATCCCTTGACACCTCAAACCCACCCTTGTTCACCCTTCTATACTCCCGTTCGCCCTTTTTTTCCTTTTTTTAGATTAATTTTTTATTGGATATTTTATTTACGTTTCAGATGTTATCCCCTTTCCCCTTTTCAGTCCCCAACCAGAAACCCCCTATCCCATCCCCCCTCCTCCTGCTTCTATGAGGATGTGCCCCTACCCACCCACTCCCTCCCTCCCTTAAATTCCCCCACTGAGGCATCTAGCCTTCACAGGGCCAAGGACTTCCTCTCCCGTCTATGCCTTACAACTTTTTTTTCTTTTTATTAAACAAGAGAAAGTAGACAAATACATGTTGGTAATCATGTCTGTAATCACATAGAGACACAGTGTTATCTCTGAGCCCAATATATAGAGTAAAGAAAAAAGCTAGACTTCTATGCACTACTGCACAGGGACCTAGCACCCTATGACCTCCCGCAAAGCCAAGGAAACTGGAAAGCTTTTCTGTTTTCCCACAGAACATGGAGGTGATATTGAATCCAAAATTATTGAGACAAGAAAAAAAAATAAACTTAGAATAAAAACGTGGAGATTCCTTTCCTGATGTATTTTGCTGAAGATATTGTACCCCATATTAGTTGAGAACCATGATGTTGAGACTTCAAAAACAGGGCGACTGAGCACAGAGAGGGACAGGGAGAAAAAGACTGAAAGTTGCTAACAGGGACTAGAGAAACATAAAAGAGAGAAAGAAAATAGAAAAAAGTTTGGAATCCATCAATCTTCTGTACTAGTCATCCTTGCCTTCATCCTCCTCTCCTTCCTCCCCTGCACCCTCATCATCATCTTCTGCACCTTCATCCTCATCATCTTTATCAGTATCTTCCAATCCTCCTTCCTCTTCATTGTCGTCTTCATCATTGTCGTCGTTGTTGTAGTCGTCGTCATCGTCGTCATCATCATCATCATCATCATCTGCCTCTACTTTTTCATCATCCATATTGGGAACCAAATAATACTGCAAAGGATTTGGCCAAACATCTTTGATGATCTCTCCTAACGTCAGCAGCTGCGTTAGAACGGTCAGTAAACCAGGTGAAGACTCTCTCTGGCTCTTAGTGCTCTTTTCCTGATGGCCTTATTCTGTGTTTGACTTAAGCGTTTTGTCAAATCCTTTCCAGATTTCCATTTGATTTCGGTGGACTTTGAAGACAGGTCACCACTCTCATTCTGATGAAATTCTTTGGAGTGAACTTTACTTTCAAAGTAAGAATTTTCATCTAAATAAACGTCTATTCTGTAACCTGATTTATTGTCTTCAAATTCTGTCACTTCAATTCTGGTCATATAATGCAGAGCCTCCTCGTCTTCTTCCCCAAACAGTGCAGACACTTGTGGATGGTTGGCAGATATTAATACCCCAAAATTTGGGATTTTGGCAATCAACTCTGACTTCTTCGGAAAAAAATTGGTTGAGGGAGTTTCTTATATTTTTGATATACTTTCAAATTTTCCTCACTGGCTTGTTCATTAAGACTGTCTATTTCATTTTATACTTCATCAATATGTTCAACTGCTTCATGTTGTTCTTTTTCTTAGGACTAGTCGCTCCTTTTTACTGGCTTTGGCCTTCAGCGCAGATATGATGCTCTCTGCTATCAGGGCATGGAGCAGTGATCGGAGCGAAGGGAAAACCAATGGGGCAGAAGCACGCCACATGCACAGCGCCCACTTGCTCCAGCAACCTTCTCCTGGAGATACACATTTGCTTGCCCTCCCACACACTGTGGTGAATCCTTCCACATACACACACACACACACACCACACCCCGGGCATGGGTTCTCACTGAATGCAGGGAGGCATTAGCTCTGTTGGGATGCTCAACTCATGCCAGGTGCTCCAGCTCACTTCTTTATCCAAAATATAGGTCTTATTTAACATGACAAAGAGCCATCACAGGAGGTAGAAGGTGGTAGGGACTTGGGAAGAAGAGGGGAGAGAGAGAGGAAATAAAAGATGCGGCAGGATTAGGTGTGGGAGGAGACTGGAGAGATGTACAGAGGGTCAGGAAGTTGAACAGAAGTGTGTAGCAATGGGTGATGGGAAACTGGGGTAACCTACAGAAAGTCCCAGACACCAGGAATACAAGAAGCTCCCAGGACCCCAGGGGAATGTCATTAGCTGAAAAACCCACAAAGGTGAGAGAGAACCTGTAGAGACCATATGGGGAGGTTAGGCAAGGCCCTGGTTGGGGAATGTGGCCACCCACCCTTCTCAAAAATTTTAACTCAGAATTGTTCCTGTCTAAAGAAATACAGGGCAAAGAGTGGAGCAGAGACTGAAGGAAAGGCCATCCAGAGACTGCACCACCTGGAGATCTATCCTATATGTAGCCACCAGACCCAGTCACTATTGTTAAGGTCAAGAAGTGCTTGCTGACAGACAGGAGGCTGATTTGGATGTCTCCTGAGAGGCTCTGCCAGAGCTTTACTGATACAGATGTTGATGTTGCAGCCAACCATCTGACTGAGCACGGGGACTCCAACACACACGAGTTAAGGGAATAACTGAAGGAGCCAAACAGTTTTGCAACCCCATAGGAAGAGCAAAAATATCAACCAACTAGACCCCCTAACGCTCCCAGAGACTAAACCACCAGCCAGTGAGTACAAGTGGAGTTACCCATGGCTTCAGCGGCATTTGTAGCAGTGGATGGCCTTTTCAGGTATCGAAGGGAGGGAATGCCCTTGGTCCTATGAAGGCTTAATGCCCCAGTGTAGGTCAATGCTAATGCAGTGAGGTGGGGATGTGAGGGTGGGTAGAGGAGCATCATCATAGAAGCAGGGGGAGGGAGGATGGGATAGGTGGTTTGGGGAGAAGAAATCTGGAAGGGGGATAACATTTGAAATGTAAATAAATAAAATAACCAATAAAAAATTTAAAAATTGAAAGGCTAAAAATTCAATATATTAATTATTATTTAATAAGTGCAAAACATTGTTGCATAACAGTAAAATATTTCTATCTTTTCTTCAGCTTTTTTCTTAGATTTGTTTGTTTTGTACTGTTTGGATTGGTTTTTATTTTATATTATTATTAATTTTTAGATGCCTATTTGTTTTGTGATGAGAGAGAATAATAAATGTTGTGGATTTGGGTTGAAAGAGACTTGGAGATTAACTGGAAGGAGCTCGGGGAGAATATACTATAATAGGAACATGCTGTGTGAAAAACCTATTTTCAATAAAAAATAAAAAATCAACAAATAGCAAAAAATTAAAATTAAAACTATTTTTTCTTTACACATACATTTTCCCATGAATTTCTAATAAAATTTTGACTTTGATGATTTTAGTTGATGACAAGATCAGTGACATAGCCATTGTTTTCTCTTGGAGTTATAGGGTGGGCTCCTTTTGCTGAAGTCACTATGACAGAAGAATCAAATGATTCCACTTGGATCTTTCCTAAAAGCCTCGTTCTTGTAGTTACTTCAGTGGCTCCAGAAAATACTATGCAAGCTGCCAAGGAAAGGAAATAATCACAGAGTAGTACCAATTTGAAACACCTGTGATCCACAAAAATTACCAGTATTAATATATGCATAAAGATGCAATAATAGACATTTACATGTTGGTGGCAATCAACAGCTACATAAATGGACTTAAGGCACAAACAACAGGATAGAAATGATGCTTAGAACTGAAAACCTAGCCAACTTCCCAGTGCAAACGAGGTCATAGAACTTAGAAGAAAATCTACTACCTCCATTTGGCTAGACTAGTATAATTCATTACAGTATTCTAAATTTTATGTATATAACCACAGGCAAGTGTCAACAAAAAAGTCTCTCTTCACAATAATTAGCGACCATCACAGATAATCACAACTGGGGACAAACCCAGACCTAACGGATACAACTACTTTACAACTCCTACATTTATAATGATGGGAACACAGAAAAAGAGGCCAGAACATTGTAAGAGCCACAGTACCAGAAAGTCTTCCTTGAAAGAGTGACTACTAGAAATGGCTTCATAAACAAAACCAGAATGGTGTCAATATAAATGGACTTATTGATGTGGTAGAGAGGATATGTTGTATTTTCCCACTACTAAAGAGAAAACTAACAGGCAGCTAGTAACTACTGGGAGAAGGATAATTACTAGCCTATCTCAGATATAAAGTTTGTTGTTGGTTGTCCAATACATAGTGGTCAATTGTCAAATCATATATACACCAACCACAAAAGTGGAACTAGTAGATTGTATTTATATATTTATTTATATATATATAAATACATACAAACATGCATACATTCATTACCACACACAAATGTAGGCAATAATTATGTAAAAGAGGCTAAGAAATTGAGAATGTGTGAGATTATGAGAAGAGTTTAAAGAGAGTAGCTGAGAGAAGTTTAAGGGGAGAAAGCGAGGAAAAAACTGTTATTCTATTTCAATTAAGATCCTAATTTTAAGTGGCTGGAGAGAAGGATCAGTGGTTAAGAGAACTGACTGCTTCCAGAGGGCCTGAGTTCAATTACCAGCAACTACATGGTGGCTCACAACCATCTATAGTGGAATCCAATGCCCTTTTCTGGTACACAGCTGTACACACAGATAGAGTACTCAGTTATTAAATAAATAAATCTTTTAAAAAATATATTTTTAGAAAAGGCAACAAGAAGCAAATAGATATGATTGCTGTCTGCTACATCCAATTTGTAAACAATATTCAGAATTCAACATAATACCATATATATATATGATACATGTGTATACACGTAAGAAAAGTTTCCATCATTGAAAACAATAAAAAATATAATGTTATTATACTAGACAATAATCATAAACATAGAATAGCCAAAACATGTTCATGACTTCTCCAGACAATACTAATTAAGAACTCTATGTAAACTTTTCTTGAAATTTTAATAATAATATTATACTTATGTGGTTTTTATTATTTCAGTTTACAGCCCAGTATCAGATCCCCCTATCTTCCCAGTAACTCCCAAATCAGAACCTCTGTCAATCTTCTCTCTGCTTCTCCTTTGAAATGGTGAGTCCTTACTCTATGTATCACCTCCCCCTAAATGCCCTCCTACTACCACCGCCCCTGGCACCTCAACTCACTACAAGAATACTCACATTATCTCCCACTGAAACCAGACAAGGCAGTCCATTTAGGAGAAAAAGATCTACCAACAGGCAGGTAACAGTTTCAGGGAGATCCCTTGCTCCTGTTGTTGGAAACCAAACTGCTCATCTGCTTCCTATGTGCAGGGTACCTAGGTCCAATCCTTACTCTTTAGTTGGTGATTCAGTCTTTGGGAGCCCTGAGGGTCCAGGTTAGATGACTCTGTTTGATGTTCTGTGAAGTCCCTGTCTGCTTTAGCTCGCTTAGTCGTCCTCCCAAGTTTTGCATAAGACTTCTCACACTCAATGTAATATTTGGCTGTGGATCACTATAGTTTTTTATATTGGCTTCTGGGTGAATCCTCTCAGAGGATAGTTATATCTCAACTGAAGAATAGATAAAGAAAATGTGGTTCATTTACACAATGGAATACTACTCAGTCATTAAAAACAGGGAAATCATGAATTTCACAGGAAAATTGATGGAACAAGAAAACATCATCCTGAGTGAGGTAGCACATAACCAAAAGGACATGAATGATAAGCACTTACTTATAATTGGATATTAGATGTAATGTAGAAGATAACCAAATTATAATAAACAGACACAAAGAAGCCAAATAACCCAAAGGAGGATGGTTGACTCTTTCTCAGAAAGGGAAAGAAAATAGATATTTGAGGTGGATGGAAGGAGGGAACTGGGTGGTACAGGGATTAGTAGGGGACTGGGTGAGGAATCAGTTGTAGGCAAAGTAGGGGAGAGGAAAGGGAAATCAGCAGTGGGTGGTTGAGGTCAATTTCTAGGATGTACTAGAGACTTGGGATAGGGAGGTCCCAAAGGTTCTATGAGGGCAACTCCAGCTGAGACTTCTAGCAGTGGGGGATATGGATCTAGAAGTGACCACTTCCTATAGTCAGATAGGAATCCCTATGGAGGAATAAAGACAGCAATCCATCCATAGAACCTTTGACCCAAAATGTGTCCTGCCTACATGATGTGCAGGGACAAATATAGAGCAGAGAGGGAAGAAATGCCCAACCAATTCCTGCCTCAAACTGAGAGATATCCTGTGGATAAGAACCACCCAAACCCTGACACTATTAGTGATATTCTCTTAGGCTTGCAGACAGGAACATAATAGTAATATTCTTAAAATGAGAGTTCTAGAGTCATGTTGATTCCATCTTGTTTCTCTAGCTAAATGCTAGAACACTTATATAGGGTACCTGATCGATTGCATCCTAAAGGTATTGTTCTTATCAAATGAGAACAATGTTTTATATATAACCACATTGTATACTGATGTACAAAATAAGCTTTCTAAAAATGATGTTTCCAACTAAGTACTTTTCTGGAAAGGCATTTTCTTTGTGGTATTGTAGCAATAAAGTATACTGTGACAAACCTCTAGTTTCCTAGTATATGTCCAATAGACTGTAAGGACAAGACAAGCTTCTGCCTGCCAGCCAAAGAGACTGATTTCATAAAGTACCCTCTTGTACTTAAAAGTCAGTTGTTTTTAACAGACACATTTCTTCATCAATCACATTCTTAAAAATTGCTTCAAAAATACTTATCTGAAATAGATATTTCACTTTATAATCAGTCAGCAATGTTTGAGTGACAGAAAACTACTATCTAAAGATTATATATATATATATATATATATATATATATATATATATATATATGTGTGTGTGTGTGTGTGTGTGTGTGTGTGTGTGTATAAACACTCAAAATTATTCTTTATTACTAAACTATATCTGTCAGCAGAATACATTTTATTTAACTTATATTTGTTTTAGATAGAGCCCTTCTAAATTAATTTTTTCCTCAATGATCTGCTTAGCAATTTGTTTTATATACATTGGGAATACATTTTCGTGAGTTGACTAACTGGGGAGCTATTTCAGAGAAATTTTAGTGAGACCCAAGTGAGAAGAGATTATATCAAGAGTTGATAAAAATTGTTGTTTTTTTTAATTTGAAAATTTAGCTTTAGCATCTGAGCATCATACTCTGTAAACAAAAGTTTGAAGGCCATTGTGAGGAAAGGATGTGTCACTTTAAGATTTGGATCCAAGCCATGAGAGATTCTTGCTCCAAAATAGATTGCTTTTAAGTTGCAAAAAACTGCCTTGCTCTTACATGTATTTTCAGCACTTCCAAGTGTCCCACCGTTTTTCAATCATATGGTTTTTGATTGGCACATTATTTTGTTCAAATGTAAAGTTTTTTCCTATGCTTTACATGTGGAAAAAGTTCCTATTTTAGACAGTTATGTAGGAACCTTTATTGCTTGGCATGGATGAGCTATATTTGGCTCAGCTCAATCTGATGAAATTTTAAGCTCAGCAGGAACAAGGATAGGTGACAAAGTTGTTCTGCGTTCACAGTACAGGAAATAGCTAAAATGAAAAATCTGGAGTCATATGTTTAAGTTTCAATCTAATCTTTATATCTTAATATCTACATGTCATCTTGAATATGAAATATCTGATACAAAATAAAATTCAGCGTTTTAGTTTTTAGGATTAGCATTCATCAGATTTTTATAGACCATTGGGATCAATTGAGCTTGCTCCTGTACCTGAGATAGGTTGTCTTTTTTGTCTGAAAAAAAAAATGATTCTAAAGGCTATACTAAATTATTTCTCAAGTGAAATACAGGGAGCAATTTTTTTTTTTTTTTTTTTTGCGTAGAGATAAAAACACATGGTGGCTCTGCATGCTTCACTACTTGTTGGGTGGTCCAACTGGTCCACATAATAGAACATACTGTAGTGTGGTCAAAACTAAAAAGTACAACACAATAGGAAGGCCAGAGTGATTCAAGGTAGTTCAGGCTTTATACATACAACAAATTAATGTGTAAACTATTTATTTAAAGCAAGAGACAAGAAAAAGGGATAAGATTCTCCTTGTAATTGATTAATACTTTTTGGTTAGTTGATCTACTCTATAGCCCACGTGTTTGGTATGACATCACATATCCTATATCATAATGTAGCAGAAGGACCCAGTTTCTTAGTCCCTAGCCTTAGATATGTTGTTACTCTTGTTTAGTTCCCAAATTAAACAAAATTAAGTAGAACAAAATGTACAAAGCAAACCTGTAATGGGAAAAGTCAATCCTAAAGCTCAGCTAAGGTTTTGAGGAACCTCTCTGAAAGAAAAAAAAAAAGGCTTCTAGGTACACTATACCTATATGGCCCTAAAGGAAATAAGATGTACATGATAACTTCTTTTAGCAGAGGATTTGTAAATGATGAGAAATATTACCCATGAATATTTGTTAGTTTGGATGATATAGCAGAGTACTGAGCATAGCCAAAGCAGACAAAATGAACCATAGAAAGATGAAGAAAATCTCTGTCTCTTATTTAATCCACTTGTTGATCTCATCTACATATAAAATGTATAAATCCTATCACCTTCCCACCTTCCTCTCTAGGTTTTCTGGAACACCTCCATATCCATCTCCCAGCTTGATGTCCACCCCTTCCCTCCTTCCTTCATTTCTTTCTTTCTCCACTAGATTCACTCAGAGTTACCTGTATATATGTGAGTTCAGGATTCCCTACTAGAGGATAGCCAATCTAACATAAACCCCATTGTTGAAGAAAACTGATAAAACTTCTTTCAGCCTCCATAAATGCCCACAGACTTCCATTTGATTTCTTCATGTTTTGTGATCAAAGTATACGGTATTAAAATATAACCATCACCTCAGTGATATCTGGTGAACAACCAATATCACAGTCAATATTTAGTATTGATTTGGGATTTTCAGAGTTGACTTTAACAAACAGCTCAAAGTTAAACATCCCATGAGCCTAGCATGAGTCTTTTATATGTTGAATATCATAGAGAAAAGAAACAAAGATATTTAATTGTGATTTAGAGTTGAATATAGTATTTTGGAGATTTGAGAAATAAAAAAAATGGTCAGATCGGTGTTTGCAGAGGCCACTGGAAAAGGAAATGAAGTGTAATTATTAGGCTGTACTAAAGGCTCTCTTGAAGTTTGTATCCTTCAATTTTGAGTACAGATAATCAAAATGATGGAATTTTTTCTATCTGCTATCTTTCTATTTGAGGTTGGATACTTAATAGGCAGATGGCTAGATTTACTCATGTTATTATAATCAAGGCATGAAAAAATATTAAGGGATTCAGTATATATGCTAGAAATTACAGTTATAATTCATTACCTGACTGGACTATGTCACAGATTTACAGTGGATGTCTGTAATCAAACAGGTATATGTATATAATTTTCCTACATTTGCATAGATATGATGAATTTTAATCTATAAGTTGAACATAGAAAATTATACATCCTTTTATTATTGATCATATATATACATATATATGTGTATATAAATATATATATGTATACATGTGTGTGTGTGTGAATGCATGCGTGCGTGCATGCGTGCATGCGTGTGTGTGTGTGTGTGTGTGTGTGTGTAGAAAGTTTATTTAATTATCTGGTGAATTCACTGGCCCCAAGGATGGAGGCCAGGGAAGTTGCCATGGGACATCTGGGGTGTATCAGGAGACAGGGCACTGTTACAGAGAAGAAAGGAAGAGAGAAGGAGAGGAAGAAAGGAAGAGGGAGAGGGAGGGAAAGGGAGAGGGATTAGGGAGAAAGAACTATTGATTAGATCTTTTGCATTTATCCACCACTAACATTTCTTCCTTAACTTTATAAAAATTAAGGTATATAATTTAGGTCTGTTTAATTGTGGTGTTTGATGCTTATTTTATTTGCAATTTCTTAAAATTAAACTTATATATTTTTAAAAATTATAAAAATAACTATGGTGAAATAAAACAATTGTAAAAATATACATTGTAATAAACATTATGTATATGTTCTCTCTGACTATATCTTCATGTAATTTTACATTTTACTTAAAGGAATTATTTGTGACCTTTCTTTAGCATACCTAAATTACTATTTTCAGAATTAATGAGCTTGGGTTCATTTATAATAAGGAAAGGATTAGTGGCATACAAACTCTACATGTAGCCTGGAGAATTTTTAGCAGAGTTATGTGTCAGTAAATTAAAAAGTCTGAATATTCTGAAAATAAAATGATGCACTTGTTTCATGAGATAGGGTACTATGCAAAGAGATCCTACCATAGTTTTACAGTTATATAAAGTATAAAGCTTTATGAATTTTTTTTATTTCTAGGTTATTCTTGGTAATATTTAATTCTGTGTGACAACATGGAATTATAGAAAATATACATGTACGATGAAGAGGTCTCTTACAAATATAGTGAAAGTACACATTATCTAACATGAAGATTAAATGGCATTTCTACTTTTGTTGTGAATACATGGTTTATTTTTCTATTGATCAAAAATACTACTATTTGAGCTATCATGTATCTATACCTTTGAACTAGTGAATTAGCTTCTCTAAGACTCAGAATCCTCATTCACAGAGTATAGCAGAATCTGTTGTCATATAATTAATTATAAAACAATATAGCATAGGTATTCCAAGAAGACAGGGATTTAAAGAAGATTCCCTTGATGGCTAAAAGCATAAGATACAATGCTGAGGTCAACAGTTCACGGGGAGTCCTGCTCCAAGAATATAGGTACATCATAACTTCTGCATCTCTGTCACAGAGATTGTCATGGGAGAGGAAGACTGAAAAAAAAAATTAAGTAGTAGAATACCAGGAATTCTGCTTTGAAACAGTCTTTCATGGAAATGGTTGCCTAAATAGGACAATAAAATAGTAATACCAATGGACATGTGTAGGACTGTGTAAGAGTATCTTGGTTCTTGAATGGGCATGGGCCTGGAACCCCGAGACTCCAAGGGAGAAATGGCAAGTGTTTGGCCACGTCCCCAGAACCCAAGGTCCTGATACACAGTCTAGTCTCCATGGACCTACGTTGTTCAGTCACGTAGGCCATTATAGCCCCTCCCAAAGTGCACAGGTAGAGTGACTACAGGCCTCAGGCCCTAGGGATTTACATACTAATGATGGCCAGAGGGCAGAGCAAATTAAGCATTCTTCCCAGACCCTCCCCCTTTCTCCTCCTTACTTAACTCCGGTCTTCCCTGAGTTTCAGGGGGTACATCCAGATCCATCTACCATCCTCCATGAAAATAATCCCTTTTGGAACCAAAGACTTTCTCGTGTCATTGGAACCTGCCATCACCAAAGTTTCCAGCCTTTGGAACTCCAGACCTTTCTCCTGTTTGTGGAACCCAATGGCGTGGAAAGCCTCCAGGACTCCACCTTGGCCACTTTTCCCACAGACATGTTCACATGGAAGGACAAAATTTCTGTGGGATTCTGCTAGACCAAAAAATACTGGAAACTACTGACTGCTGGAGAAGAAAATTTAGTATCTCAAGTATAGTTCTGTGGGGCTGATAGCTCTCAGGTGGGTGCGGAAGGATGCTGCAGGGCAACACCCAGGCATGGAGTGATCTCAGTCTGAAGTTCCCATGGGGGCAAGGCTCCTGAGTGGACCCAGAGGCTGGTGGTCTCCATTCTTGGTCTCCTGGATGCCGCTGGGGGACAAGGAAGAACAGAGACCTGAGAGGAATGAGGGGAGAGAAGGAGGCCCCGACAGTGCCCCTCGAGAAAGAGACTCTTTGTTAGGGCACTTGCTTGGCTGGATTGGCTCCTCAGCTAGCTTGTTTGAATTTTTGGCCTCTGCTGCAATACACAGAGAAGTCCTCCACGGGAGATTAGGCAGCAGCTGTGGCAGCTCATTAGTTAAAGGACTTCTCTATGGTTTCCTATGGAGGGGCCCCGAAGACACAAAGATTTCCATGGTTTTACCAGTTTTATTGTCATGGTGGATGGTAGATGAATCTGGCTGTACACCCCTACAAAACTCAAGACAGACCTGAGTTAAATAGGGAGGGAGGTGGAAGGAGGGTCTATGAAAGAATGCTTAATTGGATATGCCCTCTGGCCTTTAGGTATCTCATTAATATGGAAATCTCTCAAGGACCTGAGGCCTGTAGTCATGCCCTTTACCTGTGGAGGGGCTAGTAGGGGCATTGCCCTTCATGACTGAAAGGCACTGATCAATGGAACTCTTTGGCCATGTGTCAGGAGCCTGGGGTCTGGGGGCATAGCCAAATACCTACCATTGTCCCATTAAGGACCGGGGTTTGAGGTCTGTGCTCGACCAGAACCAAGCTATCCTTTCACAGTCCCACATAGTTACTCTCAGTGATTGTTCCACACAGCAGTTGTCAGTTTTGAAATTTTACATACACTAACAGCGAAAGTGTACTATG
>NW_021604563.1:10602300-10649356 GCF_004785775.1 Grammomys surdaster
ATATAGATAGATAGAGAGAGAGAGAGAGAGTAAGAATTACTGATAAAATAAAGCAAATATCAAGGAAAGATAGTGGGAAGGGTGAATATGAGGAAATTTATCTGTACATTCATATTAAATGAAGAACTAGTTATTCACAATAGCCAAATCATGACATCATCCTAGTTATTCTTCAACAGATTAACTGAAAAAGAAAATAACTTATATTACAACACAGAGTTTTTTTCAAGCATGACAAAATGAATTTCTTGTAGAGGAATTTTAATCCAGCCACATGGGTACTCTGACAAGGCCTCAGATCCAAATATGTTCTAAGTCTGTGTGATCTGACTGGAATGATTTATTCTATTCCTTCTTTCTAGAGTACAGACACAGCCTTAGTACAAACTTTTAATCCAAAAAAATAAAGGTAAACATAGTTTGTAGAAAAAGGTAGCCATGTTTGAAAGTGACATCTAATTGGGGGGCAGACAAAGTAATGAATCAGAGAAAGATTTGACAAAATGAATCAGGGATATTTTAGGGAGAAATCTTGCAGGTACAGACAGAATGATACAGACAATGACTAAGAACCAGAAGATTAGAACAAATTGCTAAGTGTTAGTTTTCAGTTTATCAGAATAATTCAATGAGAAGCTGAGAGAAGTCAGATTCAATCAGTCAGCTTTGGAAGAAATTTGAGCCAAAACAGCCATTGAAACAGCCCACCTGAGTTCAAAAAAATCAGAAAGGATGAGATTCTTTCAAAGTAAGCCTCCAAGATGATAATTATGTTTTAAAAATAAAAATTTCTTTTACAATTACTGTCATTCTCAAGAGAAATGATTTGATGGGAAAGCTTAATATTAAATGAAATAAGCTAACTTAACAAAAACAACTCTTACACATTTTCTCATGTTTGTAGACTTTAGATTTCTACACAATCATATTTGGGTTTTGTGTGTTTAAAATACATATGACATAAAAATAAAATCAGTGGAAACTATGGAGGTATTGGACAGTATATGGGTGTGAATACTCTTAAAATATATGATCTATGATGTATCACCAAACAACATCTGTCACAGAGTAAGCATCTAAATGTACATTGAGTGTTTGTCATTATGGAAAATTAAATAAAAATTGATTACTGTATGTTTTCATTTTTTATTAATTAATCCATTTATCCATTTTATATCCCAATATCAGCCTGTGATAGTTTGTATATGCTTGGCCCAGGGAGTGGCACTATTTGGAGGAGTGGCCTTGCTGGAGTAGGTGTGTCTTTTTTTTGGTGGAACATCTGTTGGGTTTATGTCCAGGAGTGGTATACATGGGTCTTGAGGTAGAACTATTCCCAATTTTCTGAGAAACTGTCAAATTGTTTTCCAGAATGGTTGTACAAGTTGGCACTCCCACCAGCAAAGTAGAAGTATTCCCCTTGATCCACAACTTCAACATCATGTGCTGTCCCTTAAGTTTTAGATTATAGCCATTCTGGTTGATGTAAGGTAGAATCTTGGAGTCATTTTGATTTGCATTTCCCTGATGACTAAGGACACTGAACATTTGTTTAAGTGTTTCTATGACATTTGAAATTCAACTGTTGAGAATTCTGTTTATCTCTGTAGCAATATATTTCTTTTTACTTTGGGTTATTTGTATGAGTTTATACTCAATTAAAAAATTAGTCTTCATTTTAAGTTGAGCCAACATGTACAGAGAATTTTTAAAAATAAAATCTTCCCCTTGACCACATTCATGCAAATATTGTTTAAGAAACCCAACTCTCTTAACCTCTAAATGCTATTTAATTTTTCTTTGAACATTTCACAACAGACAGCGAAGTTTCAGTTGTATGTCTTATGTTATATAAAAGAAAAGATAAATATTACCCAGCTGGATAAGAAAACCAACTTTCTCATTTTGGTAAAAAGTCATTCCATATAATGTGAATTTCTTTTCAAATTGTTCATCTATCTACTGTGCACACTTAAAAATTTTTGATATATTGCTTTAGAGAACTGCACAGACTCCTTCTCCATTTAAAGAGAGTTATATGGAGTATGATGTGATAATAAATACTTATTAAGAGCTTTGCTTTCCTCATTTTTTAGAGTTAATAAATATTTCCTATATGTTGTTAGAATATACATTAGGAGTATGAGAAGATGACTTTGAAATTCAAGTCAAACATATTCAACAAATTAATGTAATAAATTATATCAATTTTCATTTAGTTTACTTATGCTCATTTTATTTTCTCCTCTCTGACTTAAACTATAAAGTTCAATGTTAACAATTATACTTCATCATGGCATTTTTAATTATATACGATATTGTATAGATGAAATGTATGGTTGGTTAGAGGATTAGGCCATGTTTAATTTTAACCACATCTCAATGGCAGCAGACAGTAACATACTCTGTGTCAATTAACAATCATGTATTTGTTCTTTTTCACAAATACTTGAAAATAATAGCTAAAGTATTCAATTATTTAATTTATTAAGTCATAAATATTTTTTTAAAATGAAAATCTGCAGCATTCATAAATCCCCAGTAACATTAGTTCTTGCTTAACACAAATACATTTTATATTATTAGTAAAACATATGTTAATAGATAAAATTTTCATTGTCAATAAGTAGTGTTTGAAAGAATTCAATAGTGTTTTATTGTAATAATAATATTTTCTATAATAATAATCTTGTTAGATTTCAATATGGTAAAAGATTCTCCATTTTTCTTATTTTATTGGATGCAATTAAGTTTCAAGATATTTTATTCTTTGACATAAAGAAATTAATGCATCTGGTATTTAGGGTACTTCGGTTCAAGAGGGTTAGAGTCTATGGCCATAATGATGGAAAGCACTGTAGCAGGCAAGCAGAAATGGAATCAAATATATAAGTAAGGGGTCATATTTGATATTCAGGCTGCAGGCACAGACACAGTAAGAATGGGATGTACATGTACATTTTAAATATCGAAACCAACATCTAGTGATAAACTACCTTCAAAAAAGACACAACTACTCCAGCAAGACGACACCTCCTAATACTTTCCAAGTTGTTCTGCCAATTATTAACCAAGTATTCAAATATGTCAAATATATGTGCCTATGAACCATTCTCATTCAAAGCATCACAGTAAACTTTTAAAATGACATAGAAGTGAAAGAAATAATTAGTAATGTAGTTTAAAGGAAAAACTTAAGAGGAGTCAAGAGAAGATGGCAGGGTGGGTACAATCAAAATAAGTAATAGCCATGTATGAAAGTATCATAATGCAACACGTTCAAAACCATTTTTCATGGTTAAAAAAAAAGAATCACATACATTAATGTATACTAATACTTTTGAGTGTTTCATCTACTCTCTCTGTCTCTCTGTCTGTCTGTCTCTCCTCTCTGTCTCTCTCTCTCTCGCTCTCGCTCTCTCTCAATATATATATATATATATATATATATATATATATATATATATATATGTGTGTGTGTGTGTGTGTGTGTGTGTGTGTGTGTGTGTGTGTTAATCAACAGTGATTAAATATATATAAATATATAAATATATAAAAGTATATATTCAATCACTGTTGAGTAGAATAAAAAGAAACAACATGTATGGATAATATGACAAAATGAGACAATGCCACTCAGTTACAGTATCAGAGTCACAATGAAAATCAATTATTTTCAGGGTTTCCAGTGTTTGTAAAGACAAATATAATAATCATAATCATATAGTATAATATATTCAAAGTATTGGCTATTCCTTTTTATGGAGAGTTAAGGCTATTTCTCTTTCCTTAAGTTGTTTTTCTATTCTATCCCTTTTCTTTTCCCAGAGGTAATATTTGGCTTGCAACTAATTGTGAAACACCCAGTAAATTTTTTCACACCTAATTTATACTTAGAAAAAAATTTATATTTTAGTGTTAATTGGATTTTCATTATATTTTAAAGGCTCACTGTGGTACTATCGAGTTTTCATTTTTAAATTGTTTAGAGGTGACTATTTTATTTAAACAAGACCATGAGTACACTTTACATTTAAAATGTTGAAAAAATCTGTGCCATTTTACATTAGATGCTTCTAAGGCAAGCAACAGAAAAGTTTAATATTCACTTGAGAGCTTGTGAGCATGTACACATGCACAGACACTAATTTTGTGGTTATCTAGGAAACATAAATATTTAAAATTATACATACATTTGTCTTATGTATTGTATTGGAAATTTCAAATGTCTTCCACATGTACTAGAATAATTCATAGAATGTACAAATTTACTTTTGTATATAATCTGTTAAATATCAAAAAATAAGAAACACATTCCAGGGAAGTTTAATAAACGTAAGCCATTTGGAGCCTTACAAATCAAAATAAGCATAATTAATTTGACATTTCCTAACACAACATTCTTTACTTTTTATATACTCTTAGCCTTTTAGAAACTTTTGTGAACTCTTATAACATTCATTTTAGAACATACACATTTCCCTGGGTTTTACAATACACGAAACCAGTTAATTATCCATTAACGTTTAACTGAAGCATGCAATATAAAATTCAATTTAATTGCATATGATTATTTAATATGTTGATAGCTGTTACTACAAACAACCACAATTATAACAATGTGTACATAATTCAATGTTGTTTTATTTTCCATATTTTGTACTAACTGGTTGTACAGTTTGAGCATAATAACATCTGATTAATCTATATAGACATTATATTTTTCTTACTGAGAATGCCTCTATATTCCAGCCACAGAGGCCTGCCAACACAACAAGCTAGTCGAGCCAGTCATGACCCAGCAAAACTAATTGCCTTGACCAAGAGTCTCATCTACCCTGTGGGGCACCGCAGGAGCTTCTTTCCCTTGCCCCTCTCAGCTGTGGGCAGGTCCAGCCCTTATGCTCCTCTACCCCAGGTCTCAGTCCTTCTGCAGTCTCCCAGTGGCATCTGGAAGCCCAAGGGCTGAGACCAACCAGTCTCCAGCCAGTCACCTTGACCCAGAGACCCTCCACCCAAGAGCTCCACCCGTACGGGTCTCAGACTATGATCTTCCTATGCTCAGAGTGGAGGCCAGTGGCTTCCCCTAGCCCAGTGTCCACACGGAGCCTTGTGGAGAGAACTCAGTCAAATTCTAGCACTTCTGCCCCCCCCCCCACACACACACAAGGCTTCAGACACCTGAGGTAGCAGATATGCAGGACCCAAAACTTAGCCCAAAAGGAACCACGCCCACGGGCGAGTCACAGCCCCACAGCTGGTGGAGGATATAGGTAAAACCAGCTTCAAGAGTACCCCCACTGGCATCCATGAAGAAACACTCCACAGAACTCACGGACAGTGAGTAACACCAGGCCTAGTTCAAAAGACTAGGCCTCTCTCTGTCCTCTCTCTCTCTCTCTCTCTCTCTCTCTCTCTCTCTCTCTCTCTCTCTCTTTCTTCACATGTTCCTGGCCAGTTTCTTTCCATTGACCTTTAGCTACAGCCTCTAACTCAAGGGCAAGATGGCAGCAATCCCCTAGCCTCCACTCTCTGCCGATCCTCCAGCCCCACAGAGAAGACTTCTACATAGCACATGCTGGCATAGGCCTCTCCCCTTCCTCCTCTGTCATTTGCAGCCAGCTGAAGCCACTTCATTCAGCTGGTTTGTCTGAAGTTGCAGGTCTGAGACCCTGCTTGCTCCCTTCCCCTCTGTGTTCCTTAGACCCTTGTTCTAGGACTCCTCCCCTTGGGTGAAACATTCCTCTTTCCTTTTGAGACAGTTTCTTTCTCGTGGCTGAGAACTCCAGGCCAGGCATGGAGGAACTGTTCTCAGAAGCATCAGCTCTAACCCAGCTTCCATGTGTCTCCCTCCAAGGATCAAGTCTTTTCCACGTCTTTTCCACATCTTATCCACAGCCTTTTACTCTTTCTGGCTCTAACAGTCCTTTCAAGCCTCTATGCTGCTTCCTTTAAGCTCTTCTTCAAGGTTGGCCTTTCTCCTCCTCCTGTACATTTAAGATTTACCTGCTAAGAAAAACAAACAGGGAATACAGGACACCTCTCTGCTATAGCACCCAGCCACCACATGACATAATAGCCACCACAAGGCAGAGCAAGCCCCTTCCCCACTGCTTCTACACTCAAGGACAATATTGAAATACTCCTGAGACACTTACCTCAAGTTTTAAAATGATTTTTCTCCCTAACAGGAATACCTAAAACAATGTTCATGCTTTTCAACCCAAAATTTTCTTGTTTTTTAATTCAAATGTTTCCTTTTCTCCCTAACATTTGTTATATATGTCTAATTTTTTTCTACCTTTTTGAGATGTCTTTAAGGTTCAAAAGTCATCTAATCTACTTCCACAGATCAAGTCAACTATGCTGATCATCATTTTTCAGCCCTTAATTACCAACCAGTTTCCTTTTACAGACAAACTGTTACTGCCTATTCCAGATACATAGTTAATATGATGTTTTTCTTCCTCAGCCATCCAAAAACAGACTCAGAAGTGCCTTCCAGGACTAAATTTCCTAAAACACTCTTGCTTTTCTAGGATCATGATGACAGACTGTGATGTGTTCCCAAGTAGCTTAATGCTACCCACCCTTTGCATACATCTCCCTGCTGGGGTTCTGCTCCTCTGTTGTGATTACCCTACAGGCTATCCCCAAAAAGGAAAAGGACAGTGCTGTTCCCACAAATCCATCAGAGACAACCCTATCTCCTGGAACCTGCCTGGGACAACAAGCTGCCTTCCTCTAGACACCTCATCTGACTGAAGACTCTGGAGACACACGCTGAGATCCAAAGATACATGCCAAGTCCTACATAGGACAGTCCTAGACCTTCCAGTTACAGATAAACTCTCTTGCCAAAGTCAAATGGCTACTGAACTTGGGGAAACTTACGTGTTAGTAAGGAAAGCATATTGTCTATGTAGATTAATCAGATGTTATTACCCTCAAACAGTACAACCTGTAAAACAATAAATTAGTTCAATGATCCCTTGCCTTCCCAATCCCCTACCTCTATCTCCTTATCCTATGACTTAATTATGCTTCCCCCTATAGCCTGCATAGTGTTTTCTTTTGACTTTCACCTCATCCAAAATTTTCACTACAAATGATACAGTCACTCCAGTGACGCCCCTCATTTAAAATAAAAAGATAAAGGAGGATTTGTGGGGTGGTGGGCTGTGAGAGGCAGCTGGGTACCTGGTGAGAACAGGCCTCAAATCCTGGATACCCTAAAGGGACAGTAGATGTTCAGCCTTACTCCTGGGCCCTAGATTCTGTCACTCAGTACAGACTGCTACAGCCCTTCCCAAAAAAAGGTTTGTGACCTTAGATCACATAGCACAGGTAGCACAGGTAGAGGACATTACTACAGGCCACAGAGCCTCAAGACATCTCAATATTCATGAGTTATCTAAAGGCTAGAGGGCGTAGACAATTAAGCATTCCTTCCCAGACCCTCCTCCTACTTACAAATGATATTTAACCTCAGTCCTGCCCTGAGGACAAGGGGTGCAGCTTCATCCACTTTCCACCATGGCAACAAACCTTTTAAAACCAGGGACTTCCTCTTGTCTTTGGGGCCCACAATGGAGCATTAGAGGGGGCTTTCAAACAATGAGCCACCACCTAATCTCTGGCCAGAGTACTTCTCTACATTCCAGCCATTGAGGCCTATCAACACAAGCAAGCTAGTGTAGCCAGCCATGACTCAGTGAAGTGAGTCACCTTGACCAAAAGTCTCATCTATCCCATGGGGTGCCCCTCAGAGCTTTGTCCCCATGCCCCTTTAGGCTGTGGGCCAGTCCAGCCCATATGCCCCCTCCATCTCAGTCCTTCTGCTGTCTCCCAGTGGTGCCTGGGTGCCCAAGGACTGAGACCAGCTGGACTCTGGCTAGCCGACTTGGCCTGGAGACCCCCAATCTAAGAGCTCTGCCCCCACAGGACCTCAGACTGGGATCTCACCATGCCCAGAGTGGAACTCAGTGGCTTCCCCTAGCCCAGCATTTGCCTGGCACCATGTGGAGTGAACTCAGTCAAATTCCCACCTTCCTGCCCCCTGAGCCACCTGGGACTGCAGACACATGGGACCCACAACTCAGCCCAACAGGATCCATGCACAGGCACTAGAGCCCCACACTAGCTCATGAAAGGCTTTACTTCATTTTAGTGTGATTTTTTCCCTGTCAGTTGATAATGCTATTCCTACCAGTTTCTTCTTAGTACTTTAACATTAGTACTTTGCTGGTAGTTGTAGTAACTCAGAAGTAAATGTTTAGTCATTAGTATGTTTACAGCAAGCAACAGATTGGGAAAAGATCTTTACCAATCCTATATCCAATAGAGACGGCTAATATCCAATATATACAAAGAACTCAAGAAGTTAGACTCCAGAGAACTAAATAACCTTATTAAAAATGGGGTAAAGAGCTAAACAAACAATTCTCAACTGAGGCCAAGAAGCACCTAAAGAAATGTTCAACATCCTTAGTCATCAAGGAAATGTAAATCAAAACAACCAAGATTCCACCTCATACCAGTCAGAATGGCTGAGATAAAAACCTCAAGTGACAGCAGATGCTGGAGAGCATGTGGAAAAAGAGGAACACTTCTCCATTTTTGGTGGGATTGCAAGCTGGTATAACCACTCTGGAAGTCAGTCTGTTGGTTCCTCAGAAAATTGGACATAGTACTATCTGAGGACCCAGCTATACAATCACTGGGCATATACCCAAATGATGTTCCAACATATAACGAGGATACATGTTTCACTATGCTCATAATAGACTTATTCATAATTGCCAGAAGGTGGAAAGAACCGAGGTCCTTCGATAGAGGAATGGATACAGAAAATGTGGTATATTTACACAATGGAGTATTACTCAGCCACTAAAACAACAACGTCATCAAATTCTTAGGCAAATTGATGGAGATAGAAAGTATCATCCTGAGTGAGGTAATCCAATCCCAAATGAACACAGATGGTTTGGACTCACTGATAAGTGGATATTAACCCAAAAGCCTGGAATACCCAAGATACAATTCACAAACCATATGAGGCTCAATAAGAAGGAAGACCAAAGTGTGGATGCTTCAGTCCTTCTTTGAAAGGGGGACAAAATACTCATGCTTGGTAGAGGGTAGAAGGGACTTTAAGGAAGAGAGGAAGGGAAGGGGGTAAAAAGGGGCCAGGATCAGGTATGGGAGGAGACAGGGATAATATACAGGAGTCAGGAATTTGAACAGGGGTGTATAGCAATGTGGGATGGGGAACTGGGTGTAGCCACCAGCAAGTCCTAGGAAAGCAAGAGTCTTCCAGGACCCAACAGAGATGATATTAGCTGACATGTCCAACAAAGGGGAGGGACAATCTTTAAAAAACATATTCAGAGGTTAGCAAGGTCCTGTTTGGGGGATGGGGCCACCCACTCATCTCCTAATTTTAAACCCAGAATGACATCTGTCTAAAGGAAACATGCAGACAAAGTATGGAGCAGAGACTGAAAGAAAGCCCATCCAGAGACTGCCCCACCTAAGGACCCATCCCATATACAGTCAGCAAACCCAGGAACTATTGAGGATGCCAAGACTTGCTTGCTTATAGGAGATTGTTATAGGTGTCTCAGGAGAGGCTCTGCCAGAGTCTGGAAAATACAGAGGTTGATGCTCACAGCTAACCATTGGACTGAGCTTTTCAATCCCATTGGAGGAGTTAGAGAAAGGACTGAAGTTGAATGGGTTTGCAACCCCATAGGATAAACAACAGTATCAACCAACTAGACCTCCCCAGATATCCCAAGGACTAAACCACTAACCAGAGTAAACATGGAGGAACTCCTGGTTCTACCTACATTTGTAGCAGAGGATGGCATTGTCTTGTATCGATAGGAGGAAAGGCCCTTGACCCTGTGAAGGCTCTATGCACCAGTGTAGAAAATGCCAGGTTAGTGAGGTAGAAGTAGGTGGGTGGGAGGAGGAGCACCCTCATAGAAGCAGGGGTGGAAGGCTTGATGGGGGTTTCTGCAGGGGAAACCAGTAAAGGGAATAAAATTTGAAATGTAAATATATGCAATACCTAGTAAAATAAATTATAAATAAGAAAAGGTAACTTTATCTTCAATACTGCAAACTTATATTCTTTTTCCTGATTAATTGAACAATAGTACAATTTAAACATTTATGACATTTATTTCTCTAGTACAGTTACTGGTTGATGTACGTTCTCTTTCTGTATGTATAAGAAGTAGATAGAACATTTACTGACTTTCATGACTTTAGGGTTTCCTGCTAGTGACAGAAAGAGAAAATATATCATGGTGTTAATACTTTGTGTAGACTCATCAGCAGTTCACTGTGGGTTCTTTCTTAATTGGATTTTATGTTTGCAAATCAATTTTAAACTCCATCTACAGTACATAGGTTCTGAAGTATAGTAAATACAGCAAGATATCTGAGGAAAACAATTACATAAAGAATGAGGAATTCAGAATTTCTTTCTTTAACACATTCTGCATTACTAGAAATTGTTACAATGAACACATCAAATGTAATGATTCTCCTTTTTAAAACCTAAATGGCAAAGTGTCCACTAGTTACTTTTCACTCAACTACATGGGGCTTCACTTGTTTGCATTGTTTGCCCTTCCCTCCCTCTATACTTCCTGGGATAAGCTAGCCAACTTCTGCCACATATCTGCTAAATTGACAAAGCATACTTCAGGGGAAATCAGATAAATGAATCCTTGTTATTGTGTTACTAGAGGCATATCTTAGTTTTCTAAACCATTCTCTCCCAATGACTCAGATAAATTAAACCCTAATATAAGTTGTCTGAATGTCAACATCTGAGCACAAATTAATCTGGTCACTCTCAAGTCAAATTACATATTTCAGTTTTCTGGCTGTCTTTAAACATTGTGGTTGTACACTAACTTTAAGTGAAGAAAATTGCTGTTAACATCATTTTAATTACAAATTTAAAATATGCTAAACTTATAAAACTGTAAAAATATAAAATCTCTGATCAGCATACGGCTCTGCCAATTTTTAATATCATTTTAATTATAAATTTAAAATACCCTAAATTATAAAACTGTAAAAATATAAATTCTCTGAGCAACAGATGGTTCTGCCATTTTTTTTCATATTTTCTGTTTGTGTAGCTTATATGAGGGCAATTAGGTAGATTCAGTTTACCATCTTATGGAAAAATCCTTTGCTCTGTTGCAGCTACATAGTTAATGCTGCAGTTATCTACTTTCTCAGACACAACTATTGGAGGTCATAGAGTAAACTTCAGCAAGCCAAGCAGAAACATAAGACATAATACATAGAAGAGCATAGAAGTGACAGATTACTGAATTGCCAAGTGCAGAATGGATCCTGCCACATGGGAGCATCAGAATTACTAGCTAAGAGTGATGCCATTGCTTGCCATCTCTCTGAACTCTATGTTTTATTTCAAGAAAATGATTTCTCTGTTGATGTTAAATGTAGATTCTACCTTAGTTTGCAGTCCTGAGAATAACATATCCTATAGCCACATAGAGCTTTGGGTTTAAATTGGTATGACATGGGGTCACAACATTTTTTGTGTTTACAGTTCTGCAAAGACAGGCAAACTTAGCTGTGTATGGCTGTGCCACATCAAAGAAAGTTGCACCACATGATCTTACAAAACGTGTATGGTTTTTTGTTTGTTTGTTTTACTTTATTTTATATTTTTTTGTTTTTGTTTTTTTAAACTGCAGATTTTATTCCCCTCCTGGTCCACCCTCAGACTCTTCCACATCCCATACCTCCTGCCCAATCCCCAGTCTCTAAGAGGATGTCCCCACATCCAACCCTCACCCCACCAGATCTCTAAACTCCCTGAGGCCTCTAGTCTCTTGAAGGTTTGGTGAGTCTTGTCTGACTAAACCCAGACCCCCAAGACCCAGCAGTCCTCTGCTGTATATGTGTATATGTGTTGGGGCCTTATATCAGCTTGTGTATGCTGCCTGGTTGGTGTTCCAGAGATCTTGGGGGTCCAGGTTAACTGAGACTGCTGATCCTCTTATGGAGTTGCGGATTTGCTCCCCTCCTCCTCCTCCTGCTCCTTCTCCTCCTGTTCCTCCTCCCTCTCCTCCTCCTCCTCCTCCTCCTCCTCCTCCTCCTCCTCCTCCTCCTCCTCAGCTTCTTCCAGCTTTCCCTATTTCAACCACAGAGGTCAACAGCTTCTATCCATTGGTTGGGTACAAATATCAGCATCTAACACTTTCAGCTGCTTGTTGGGTCTTTCAGAGAGGGTAGTTATGATAGGTTCCTTTTTGTGAACATTCCATAGCCCCAGTAATAGTGTTAGGTCTTGGGGCAACTCCTTGAGCTGAATCCCACTTTTGGCCTGTTGCTGGACCTTCTTTTCCTCTTCACTTCTATCCTTGCAGTTCTTTCAGACAGGAAAATTATGGATCAGAGTTTTGCCTGTGGGATGGCAACCCCATACCTCATGTGATACCCTGTCTTTCTGCTGGAGGTAGACTCTAAAAGTTCCCTCTCCCCAGTGTAGGTCATTTCATATAATGTCCCTCCCTTTGAGTCTGGAGAGTCTCTTACCTCCCAGGTCTCTGTAACAGTCTGGAGGGTCTCCTACCTCCCGTGGTTGCATGTTTCGATTCTTCAGCTGGCCATCAAGGATTTCAGTCCTTTTCCCCCACTCAATAACAGATCATGTTTTAATTTCTGTCCCCCATCCCCTTTCCCTCCCAGGTCCCTCCTTCCCTTCTCCCTTGTGGTTGCCTTCTTCTACCACCCAAGTAGGACTGAGGTATCCTCATTTGAGCCCTTCAGCTTGTTGACATTTTTGAGTTCTGGGAACTATATCTTGAGTATTCAGTACTTTGGGGGGGGAGGGTAATATCCACCTATTAGTAAATACATAACATACATGTCCTTTTCAATCTGAGTTACTTCAATCAAGATGATATTTTCTAGTTCCATCCACTTGCCTGCAAATCTCAGGATGTCTTCTTTCTTAATAGCTGAGTAGTATTCCATTGTGTAAATAAACCACATTTTCTGGATCCATCCTTCTGTCATGGATGGCTGGGGGAATCACCATCCCTGACCTCAAGCTTTAGTACAGAACAATAGTGATTAAAGACTGCATGGTATTGTTTCAGAGACAGACACGTTGCTCAATGGGGTAGAATTGAAAACCCAGAAATAAAACCACAAACTTATGGGCACTTGATCTTTGATAAAGAAGCCAAACATATACAATGAAAAAAAGAAAATATCTTCAACAAATGGTGCTGGTCTAACTGGCAATCGATACGTAGAAGAATGAAAATAGACTCATAGTTGTCACCATGCACAAAGCTAAAGCCAAGTGGATCAAGGACCTCAACATAAAACCTGATACACTGAATCTAATAGAAGAGAAAGAGGGAAAGAGCCTTGAACTTATTGGCACGGGGGAATTTCCTAAACAGAACTTCAACGTCTCATGCTCTAAGATGAAAAATTGATAAATGGGACCTCATGAAACTGGAAAGTTTCTGTAAAGCAAAAGATTTAGCCAATAAGACAAATTGGCAACCTACAGATTGGGAAAAATTTTTTACTAAACCCACATCTGATAGAGGGCTAATATTCAAAATATATAAAAAGCTCAAGAAGCTAAACACACAAAAAACAAACAACCCAATCAAAAAGTGGTGTATAGAACTAAACAGTGAATTCACAACAGAGGAATCTCAAATGGTTGAGAAACACCTAAAGAGATGTTCAATGTCCTTAGTGATTAGGAAATGCAAATCAAAATCACCCTGAGATTCCACCTTACACCAATCAAAATGACTAAGATAAAAATCTCAGGTGACAGCATATGTTGGTGAGGTTGTGGAGAAAGAGGAACACTCCCCCATTGCTGGTAGGATTACAAACTGGTACAACCACTCTGGAAATTAATCTGGAGGTTCCTTCAAAAATTGGAAATAGATCTACCTGAAGATCCAGCAATACTACTCTTGGGAATATACCTAAAAGATGCCCCACCATGCCACGGGGGTACATGTTCCACTATGTTCATAGCACCCTTATTTGTGATAACCAGAAGCTGGAAAAAAAAACAGATATCCCACAACATATAAGCTTTTTTTCTTACATTTAATGTTTTAATAACCTATTCTCCAGGAAATTTAAGTAAATATCTCATTCAGCAGTCTATAAAAGCATATTTATCTCTATTCAGTGCAGTAAACAAGGATTACCATGAAACTGCACAGGGAAATCATTTCTTGACCTCTTATTAGCAGCCACTCTCCTTAAACATTTCTATATTCTGGCTTTTATATCAAACTTCATCAATTGGTACTATTTCTATGTAAATCCCTACACTGAACTGCCTCAGCTTGGCTCAGGCCAGAAGCCCTCTGCATATGGACACTTGCTTGGCTCCTTTGTTTTGGTTCCTCAGGAAAGATGCAAAAGAAAACTCTAAGCTGCCCTACCAAGAGAGTAACCATAACCATTTGGAATGAATCAAATTCACACATCACGTTAATAATATTGTTGTCCAGTTTTGTATACACGTATATCATAGTTAGACTGACAGATTGACTATGGTTATTAAATATTAAACCAAGATTACATCACTGAAATGAATATTAATTTATCATAAAAATATAAAATCTTACATGAAACAATGTGAGAAATTTTTGTCTAATGTAATTATTATTGTTGTTGTTGTTGTAAAGCTCAAGATGAAACTGAGGAACTTACATATAAAAGACCATTTTTCTACTTCTATGTTATATAACACTTCTAGTCCTGCATTTTATTTTAAATTATTATTTTCTAGTATACAGAATTTTAACCCAGGATTGATTTCAGTAATTGTTTTCTGTGTTCATCAAAAATTAATGATATTTTATTTGTTGGAAGTTCAAATCTAACTATAATGAAGGAACACTGTAGTGGTTTGCATGAGAATGGCAACCATAGGCTCATACATGTTAGTGATTGGTCCCTAGTTTGTGGAACTTCTTTGGAATGATTTGGAGACAGAGATTTTTTGGAGTAAATATGGCCTTATTATTAGAGGTGTTTCACTAAGTGTAAGCTTTGAGGTCTGAAAAACCCTGACAAAGTCTGACCTTCTCCTCTCTGCCTCATACTTGTAATTACAATAAAATGTAAGGTATCAGCTACTGCTCCACTGCTTGACTGTTTATAATACTTCCTGCCATGATGATCATGGACCCTAACCTTTTTAACTGGAGGCAATCTCTCAACTAAATGATTCCTTTTATAAGTTATCTTGGTCATGTTGATTCATCACAGCAGTTGAAAAGTTCCTAATAAAACAGCTTTAAAATGAATGGATAAAAGGATATTTTCCAATTAACTGGCATTTTATTAAAAACTATTTTAATTACAGATAAAAGTATTTTAGAGAAGAAAAGTAATATTGAATTTTAACCAATGCTTCTGATTTTCAGAAAGGTACTGTATTGTGTTCTCAAACTATTGTTTTGATTTTTATGTTTAAAAAACATCTCTTGAAAATAATAGCAATACTCATACAAATACATAAATATTTTTTAGTCTTTGGCAAACAAGAATCAATATAGTATTATCTGGAATTTCTTAGCTACTAGTAAAGCAAGAAGCTGTGAGAACATTTAATTATACTTTTATTTATTTGTAGTGTGTGTATGTGTGTGTGTGTGTGTATGTATGTATGTGTGTGCATACTTGAATGCAAAAATGCCATGGTGTACACATGAAGAACATTTGATAAAGTTTTGATTGACATAATTGTGCTCAACAAAAAAAGTTACTAAAATTTCTGTTGAAATGTTTTGTCTGTCCTTTATTCTTTCTTTCATAGTCCAGGTTATGCATAAATTCTATTTTTATGTATGCTTTCATCAGATACATCCTGTAAAATTGTGCAAAAGCATTAGAAAAAAAACAAGACAGGTAACTATCTATCCATGTAAATGCACAATTTTCTTTGTATCATCAAGGATTAATAGAACTGTTGGTAATTTGTTTGTTTTGATATTAACTTTCTTGCTGTCAGTTAGCCATGAAAATATGTATATTTCCCATGATTTTTATTAATCTATTCAAGTATTCCACAGTATTTTTTGGCAGAATAATAAAAATTCTTGGATTCTTAGGTGTCTTAGTTACTGTTCTGTTGCTCTGATTTCTGCCAAAAACAACTTAAGGAAGATAGAATTTATTTTGACTCACATTTAAAGGTAGAGTCCATTATTTTAGAAAAGTCACATCATTGCATCGACAGATAAAATTAAGCACTGGATACTTAATGTCACTTCAGTTTCTTATGCATTCTAGCCTACAAAATGATGCCATCCAATTTAAGGGTGGTTCCTCCTACCTCAATCAGCTCTATCAAACAATATCTCACAGACACCGCCAGAGACTAATCTATATTTGATTATCTGTCATTGGTGTGCCTGGAAACTTGTCTAGTAGGTGCTTCTAGATGCTGTTAAGTTGACAAATAGAAGTTACCAGTGGTCAAGTACTGCTCCCATGGAGATTCTCTGTTTTATAGTTCTGGTTGCAGAAATGATAGTTTCTGAAAGAGTTTCTTTGCCATTTGGTAGCTCTTTCTATTTTTTTTTTAAATAATGTTTAGTTAGGTTTAGGTAGATTCTTTTCTCTTTGTATATACTTTGTTATTGCTCCAAGGGAAACATTTTGTTTCAAGCAAAATAAAATTACTGGTAATTTATTGACTTGTTTATCAAAAGCATACACTTATCTTTTCTGGCTTAGTACTAGCCATCTTTCAATTAGACTGCTATGAGTTATATTAATACTAATTTATAGTGGCATGGAGGTTTTCTGAGTTAAATCTAAGATTCAGTGCTGCCTTTCTTAACAGGTTCTAAATAATACTAGGAAGAATATCTTTTCTGCCTTAATGGGCTCATATCAAGAACCAAACTTAGTCATGAAATTATTCTAATTCTCCCACATTCTTTTTTTTTTTAATTTGGAGTGGGACAGACAAGACAGTAAATTTAAGATAGAGAGAAATATGGAATGAGGTACTTCAGGCTATTTTGTTCATAGTGACAATTGAAAAAGTTGAGCTAAATTAAAAAAAAATACTTGAGATTTCCTACTCTTCAAAAATATTCAACATTGGATATTTTCTTAATTGTATCCATAAAATATTAAGCTAGAATATGACTTTTACAATTATATAATAGAGTACTGTACAGTAAATATTCTTTTATAAATTACTCAAACCAAAGTCAGGATAAATTCGATTTGCTTCTCAAACCCTCTATAGTTGGTTTTTAAAGTCAGTATGATTGATTACATTTCATAATGCTTAACATACATAAAAAGAAAATAGTCATAAAAGTCATGAGGATATTGTATGAACCAATGTACATTAAAAAAAACCTTCTAAATATCAAATTCATCATGACTTTGGCATGAATGATAGTGTAATGGTTTGTATATGCTTGGGCACGGGAGTGGCACTATTGGGAGGTGTGGCCTTGTTTGAGTAGGTGTGCCACTGTGAGTGAGGGGTTTAATGCCCTAGGCCTATTTGCCTGGAAGTCAGTTTTCTTCAGATAAAGATGTAGAACCATGCCTGCCTGGATGCTGCCATGTTTTTTCCTTGATGATAATGAGTTGAACCTCTGAACCTGAAAGCCAGCCTCAATTAAATGTTGTCCTTATAAGATTTGCATGGTCACTGTATCATCACCACTTTGGTGGACCATATCCACTTGCGTTATAAGCTGAAATAAAACCTTCCTCCATTAAGTGGGTTTTTCTAATGGATTTTGCTGTAAGAATGTATAAAGGAAAAAAATACAACTCTGCTTATCTCACCAAGTAGGTCCTATTTCTAATATTTACTTTCTGCCACTATTGCTTAGAGCTATTCTGTTCATAAAACAAATAGAGATCATTTCTGCTCCTTGATTTTGAATAGATTGCTTATTTTTCTGAAATGCTCATTATTGTCTTTATTTAACTGGATTTTCCTTGCTATATTTCTCAGATATCAATAGAACATAGGCTTAAGTGTTTTTGCTATCTGAGTTTAAAATTATCCCAAGGTTCATTTGCTTATTGACTAATTCAAGCTAATTTTAGATCTTTCTTTCTCATTTATGATATTTGAAAGTTATTATCCAATGAAATTTTTAGGTTATCATATCAATATTCCACCATAGAGAAAATATATGCAAATATTGACCTTAAAACCTTAAACACTGTAGTTAAGTGGTTAAACAATGAGCCCCATCCTCAGTCATATATTCCAATTTTTAAAACTCTATTATTAAAAAGGGGTTGCAAATAAAAATATCACAAACAAAAATAATCCAAAATTATCCAACTTAATGGCCTTCTTTACAGGTAGAACAGCCATTCAGGATTGAAATTACGGAGCTTCACATTGAATTTTATTCTTTGCCTTTTGTCTTAGCTACTGCTCTATCAGTGTGAAAAGATACCATGGCCAAGGTGATTGATAGAATGAAGAATTTAAGTGGGGCTTTCATACAGTTTCAAATGCTTAATGTATGACCATCATATCAGGAAGCACTTTAGTATTCAAGTAGGCATGACACTGGAACAGTGGCTGCTGATACCTTATATCCTGGTCTACAAGAAGAAGTTACAATGACAGCAAGATTAGGCCTGTAATTGGGTTTTGAAACTTCAAAGCTCAAACTTAGTAGCATCTTTCATAATCAGTCCTAAACAGTTCCAACAGTTGGGAACAAACATTCAAATATATGAGCCTGTAGGGGCATTCTCATTCAAATTACTGTAACTATCAAATATATATTCCATCACACTATCAACTGTATATTTATGCACGTATCAACTGTCATGATAGAGTTATAACTAAAAAAAAAAATATTTAAAATCACATGTTCTCTGGCTACATCCAGTACTTTCTCATCTACATTATAAATATTACTTTCTCTCATTCTTTAATTGCTCTCTATTCAAGCTCTTAGTATTTATTTTATTTCATACGTAATATTTATTATTAATAGTCTATTTAGTGTAACTGTCAGTTTAATATTCATTTTTTTGGCATTTCTTTGAAGTAGAGTCTGTGTTCCAAGAAGCTATAGAATACTCAACACTCAAGTGTTTCAAAATAGCTAGGTGCTCAATAGACATGATTCATTTAATTTGTGCTCATGGAAAAAAATTCACAGAAGGTAAATAACTCATTCCAATAGGAACACTTAGTATCATGATTGAGGTTTCTTGAACTCCTTATAAGTCACAGAATAAATCATTAATATCAGATATTCAAATGTCCTTTATTTTCTCAGTCATTTTGATAATAGAAAAGTATTTTAAACAAACAAAACCTTCATTCCCTTCATTTAAAAGGCTAGGGAGGAAATAGGAGATAACAAAATATAAATAAAAATAATAGAAGGCTTTTGTTTCAATAAACCTTAATCTTATAATTTTCCCTATGAAATTTGTATTCAAGCTAAACATACCATAAGTATGGGCATTTAAAATAACAAAATATTATTTAATATCTTTTATATGTACATACTCTTGAGTATATACATTTATACTTGAATATTTCAAAAACACCTCATTCTGATATATATATATATATAATTTATTTACAATTTAATATTTAAATATTCAAAATATTATACTGTAATTAATGGAAATTAAAGAATACTTCTACAGAATCAAATAGTTTTGAAATTTGTTCCAATAATTCTTTTGACCAAGGCTCTGAACAAGTCTTTTTTTCTCTTGTGTAATTTAGTGTGACTGAAACTGTTGGTCAAAATTCTATGGTTGTAAATTGCAAGTATTTTATTCAAAAACAAAGGAACCCCAATGGAGGTGTTAGGGGAAGGACTGAAGGAGTTGAAAGAGTTTGCAACCCCATAGGATGAACAACACTATCAACCAATCAGACACTCCAGATTTCTCAGGGACTAAACCACCAACCAAAGAGTACACATGGAGGGACCCATGGCTCCAGCTGCATATGTAGAAGAGGATGGCCTAGTCAGACATGTATGGGAGGAAAGGCCTTTGGTTCTGTGAAGGCTAGCCCAGAGTGAGAGGCAGAATTGTATTGGCAGTTGGGTGAGCACCCTCATAGAAGCAAAGGGAGGGAGGATGAGATAGGGGTTTCCAGAGGGAAAACCAGAAAAGGGACTAACATTTGAAATGTAAATAAATAAAATAACCAATAAAAAATTTTTAAAAAGTAAGCAAGAACACATCAACTTATTTTTAATGGTAATTTCGCAAATTATACACTTTAACTTAGGAAATTAAGTTTGAATAGAAATTTGTTTTTCAGATAAGAAGAAATAATGATTGAATTTTACATGTGTATGTGTGTGTGTGTGTGTGTGTGTGTGTGTGTGTATGCACACACATATTGGTTAAATATGGGTCATGAACATTGAGATCATTTGTGCCTATGCCCTAAGCTTTAAATGTTAGTGTGCAAAATCAGTCTTTCTTAGAATATGGCATGGCTAATGATATGACAAAGTATAGACAAGTATTTTTTATATCAAATATATCTAGACCTACAAATAAAATGTAAAAGATATTACTGTGTTTAAATATGAATTTAAGCACAGATTATATTCTTTAAATTACACAGAAACATATTTTCATATATTTCACAGAATATCTAAAGTCTCATCACATTGTAACTCATACACTGATGTTAAATGTTACTGAGATTTCTGTATGCTTGATCAACATAGAGTATGTATATGGAGCAAGCAAGAAACTCACATGGGGTATAAACACTTTAAAGAAGTATTTTAACAAATTCAACATAAAAAATAGCAAGTATCATTTAAAACAGACTGATAAGAAAGTTTATGAAAATATGTTCTCTCATGTACGTACTAAAATTTTTAACTATTTCATGACCTCTGATTGTCAGGTTAATATCAGTATCAATTCCTTTTTTTTAATTGATGAATATCAGGATTGAATAGGAAAGAATCAAAAATATATATCACAAGAATTTCTTATTATTCTTACAAATGCACATATAATACAGCAATTCTCTTCTAATAGTTAATCCTATTTATTTTTAATAATAGCTTTTTGTCAGAGTGAATGTTGCAGAAATATACTTAAAGTCACTTTTCTATGGCTGGCTTTTGAAAAATTCTTAGATCAGGTGGGGAATTCTCTTATTGATGTGACTTTTTTTCTGAAATATGAATAAGCCTGAAAGCATTCAGTCTGTTAAAACTTCAGGAGAATAATTAAGATTAGCAAAAGTATTCAGCCTACAGGAAATCTTTTAAATGTAGTACATATTATATCTTACATTTGACAAATATTCTAGTACAGATAAAATAATGTGAATATCTGACTAGATTCAGTCTGGTCTAAAGTTCTTCATTAGGTTCCAAAACTACAAAATAAAGTGAATGCCATTAGCAATAGAATTTTTACTTTTAATTTTATATGTTAATAAAGAAAAGATGCCCCCTCCATTTCTTTTAAAAGATGCCCCATTCCATTCTGTGCATTAGAATACACAGAAAAGGATAATAGTGTGAAACCCTTGGATTTCTTGTGGCTCTTTAGGTTTTTGCAACTGCATTACTATCAATGTTTTACACTTAGCAAAATAAAATAAAAACTAGAATACTAGTACATTTGTAAAATTTTGGGAGCTGAAAGTAAGAAGTTCAAAAGCTCAGGCCATCTTTTCTGACACAAATAATTTGAAGCCCATCTGTAGTGGTTTGTGTTTTCATGCTAATTTTGTTATCCTAAAAACCTGTTTTCAGTGTTCTGCATGTAGGCTAAAGGAAACCTGACCCCAGTTGGCTCTGATTGTGAAATAAAGTTGCCAATGGCTAATGGCTGGGCAGAGAAACAGAGGCAGGACTTTTAGATTTCCTAGACAAGGGATGAAAGGAGAAGGAAAGAGAAAATCTCCATAACAGAAGCAGAAAAATAAAAAACAAAGGCATGCCTACAGAAATGTATTACTCAAGGCATGTGGTTTCAGTACCCACTCCCCCTCTTGAGTATGGGGTAAGAAAGATAAAATATAGATTTAGAAAGTGTTAATTCATGAATACCAGAGGGGAGTGTGTGCTAGCCATGGAGAGGTGTGGAAATGCCTAGCCATTGAGCTAGTCAAGGCATGTCAAAATATAAAGGTTGCTTCTCTGTCTCTCTCTGTCTCTCTGTCTCTGTCTCTGTCTCTGTCTCTCTGTCTCTCTCTCTCTGTCTGTCTCTGTCTGTCTGACTCTGTGTGTGTGTGTGTGTGTATGTGTGAGTGTGTGTGCATGTATGTGTGTCTTTTATTCTTGAATCAAGAGAGCTCTGGCAGGTGACTTGAAGTGGAGTCATCTGCCTGAGGCTTAAAGCAGATTAACTATTCACCTCTACACCTAACTGGACTACAGGAGATACTATTAACACCTTATCACCCCAGATTAAAAAATATATAATAATATAGTCTCATATCTGTTTCAGCGAATACTCTGTCTGCAGACCAACCAATTATCATTTTGATGTAAGGTATATGTGAATAATATTTAACAAATCATTTACAATCTACCTTCTTGGCTATATATTATTAAAGAATGTTGATGCCAAATTCTCAGATGTCACAAGAGTTAAAAATAGATCATTCTTATTGTATTATTTCTGATTCAGCAAGTGGATTGGGCTTCTGAACTTAGACATGAACATTAACAATCTGTTAATGTTCACGTTATGAGAAATATGCCCTAGGCCATATTTAGTTCTGCAATTTGGCTCTCAATCAAGTGCCTTTTATTATACTTTCATTCCACAAAGTGCTAGTTCTTCACTTCTCTTTCTCCCAATTCATCTTCATGTACTGCTTACTCAGGAAGTTATAATACTCAGTGTGTGACATTCTTTTACTAGAATTCAGAGTGTAATTGTATCTCTGCAAGCTGAGATTTATGAAAAGTGATCAGTATAATGTTCATAATGAAGAGATAAATTAGGCAATACATTTTTTAAAAGTCATCAATAAAATTCTATGATTGTGGTGTTAAATTATAACTAATATATTTGGAATTACATAATTTTTTCATGTATAGAAAAAGTATTTGAAAATCTGTAGCTTTTCTTACCAGAATACTGACTATATCTGAAAGTATCCAAGTTATAATTTCCAATTATTAAACTTTACAGCAAAAACATGTTGGAATACTTTTTATGCAAAATTAACCTCATATGTTTAACTTAGTATTTGGAGGGAGACTTGTGACTTGAAATTAACAAGGTGTTGAGATAATTTTCCATTATTTCCTTTGATTTTTCAGAATATCTTGACTATTTTGTATATTTTTATGAACCCATGTTTAGGCAAATAATAATAATAAATAAACACATGTATCCATATATACTTATGGACATACACACACATATATAGCATATAGTCCAAGTTTGTTTCTATAAACCCAAGTCTTTTTTACATTTCTTACATTCATTTTTCTAATAAAATGGCACAAATATTAGATATTACTTATATGACATTTTTAATAAATTGTAGAATTTTCTTTTCATGATTGTTTCATGCTCTAGTAACCTTCCTAAGAGAATTTCAAAAGAAAATTAATCCACGTTGTACCAAAAGACTTCCTTTATATATTTAATGTAACTCCTTTATCTCATAGTGTATTTTCAAAAAATTTCTTGAGTTCTTAATGACGTTGTTACTACTGTCTACTATGAGTGCATTTCTTCAAATGGTAAATATCTAAGGAATAGTGAATGCATTTCATTGTTTCAAATAATAGACCCCCTTTTTAAAAACCACTTAAATCAACTTTAATTATTTACTCTGGATATACTGAAAATTATCCAGTTATACATGTCTGTGTTACTATGTTTCCTTGAATCACACTCATAAACAAACTTTGGTGAAATTATGAATAAAATCTTGTCCAAAAGTGAGTATAGCAAAGATCAGGATCTGAGGAGACAATACAGTTTCTAATTATTTCAGCAGTTCTTTTTTACAACTGTACTTCTCTGTGTCTCTCTATGTCTCTCTGTGTCTGTTTCTGTATCTCTCTCTCTCTCTCTCTCTCTCTCTCTCTCTCTCTCTCTCTCTGTCACACACACACACACACACACACACACACACACACACAAAGTTTGAACCCAGAAACACAGTTGGAATCAAAAGAGTACAAACTGCATTTAGTTTAGGTTGTCAAAGCTGGTTACATGGGAAATTTAAGGCATAGTAAGATTGGTTATATTTTTCTCTTAAAATAAGGTTAAACTTAGATAGGCAGAATACAAAGGATCTCAAGGCATATTATTTTAAAAATATTGTAAAATTTTCTAGAGAATTATGTTAAGAATTTTATGGACAGGCATATTTTCACTCAATACATTTAAGTTCAGCCTCGTTGAATGCAAACTATATTTTAGAAAAATCTATCACTACACTTGCTTGCATAAGTTAAACAGCTTTATCATTCTTATATGTTTAGTCTCATATCAGATTCAAAGTAATAGTGCAAAGACATTCTGGATTGAAACAGCTGAAAGTATAGGTCGAACCTTTCCATGTTACTAAAATATTTGCTACAACACTGACAAACTATAATGGTCATCAAAATTTAAGTTGTTGAGCACATGGTACCATAATGTACAATTGTGCTGATTAGTTTAGTACTTTTACTCAGATACAATTGACATGTTGTACAGTTAACTCTTTAAAGATATAGTTTAATGGTTTTAATATATTCACAGTTGTGTTTAGTAATGGCTTTAGCAACGTTAAAAATATTTATTTTATTTCAAATATAAATGCCTTAGGAACTAGAGGGGTATCTAAGTGGATAAGAACAGTGTTGCTCTTCATGGGACTTGGGATTAGTTTTTAGCACTCACATGGAGGCCAACAAGCATGTTTATTTCAATTTTAGAGATTTTAATGCCCTTTTCTTCAAGTCTCCATAGGTACAGAACGTCCATAGTACACAGACAAATATGTAGTAGAAACTCAAATGTAAATCAGATGACATTGCCAAATGGGTTCTTCGGAGAAACTCAAAATGTAATTTTGAGGTTAAAATTACAGCTAAAATGGCTTGACATAGAGAATTCTAAAATCAAAGCTGTGGAAAATATTTTAAAACTATGCAAAATATGTCTACACCTAATAAATTTTCTGAGTCAGACTTTATGCTCAAATCATATTTTCACTATCATGATTGCATTCGCATACATTTTTTTAAAGGGAGGAATAATTTCTTCTATTTTTACTTTATAGATTTTTGTTAGTTTTTTTAGTTATTTTTTGATATATGGCAGGATTATTTAATTTTTTCCAGCATATGAATTTTACATTACTCTTAGATATTCCTTAGCTGTGTGTTAGTTTTGATGTTAGTGTACATTAAACTGTTTTACTAGTTTAAATTTTCAGATTTTAAAATTGAAGTTATATAAAAAATGTAACTTATTTTGTATTCTGAGCTCATATCTTATTGTCTAACTAGGCTCATGAAACATCTAGTAAATTTCTTATGACTTCCTATAATATGTTAAAAGCAATAGTATTTTCTTCCAATCTTAGCACATTTTTTTCTGTTTTGAGTTTTCAACTTTCATGAATATATACAATACTTAAATTTAGTAGGAGATGCAGAATTGTCTATGTTAGTAGTGTTTTTGACATTAGGCAGAAATAACTAGTCTTTAACAACTGACACAATATTACCTGGAATTTTTCTTCTTACTAACAAGATTAGTATATTTTTTGTCATAAAAAGGAGCTTTTTTTTTTCAATTTGAAATATCATTGTGAATTTTGTTTATTAATTTTAGTGGCATGGAATGTTTTAAGAGTTGATTTCCAGATGTATAGTTGCCATTTCATTCTCCCACAAATTAATTTTTTACTTTTACTAGATTCAATTTGATCTCAGTTTAAAGTAGATTTTACATCAATATTAATAAAATTGATGTCTATGAAGGTTTCTATGATTCCTTTTTGCTTTCAAATCAAGGTAAAATTATGTTAAAATGCTTAGACATAGCATTTCTTTTTATTCAATTATAATGAGTTAATAACTTTTAAACATCCATAGAATGCCTTTGTGAAGCCAACTGGTGTATAGAGGCAATGTATCCTGTGTGAATGACCACCTACAGCATGAGCACATCCACGGCATGAACCTCAGACTTGTGGGAATTGTAAAGCTATTTGGATAAATCTCAAGGGGAGGAGAAGACTTCCTGTGGTCCCAGTACAGATTTTCACATTGTGTGCATAAAGTATTAACCCCAGCTTCCTATTCCTATAGCATCCTGAGACTGCTTACCTACATATGCTCAACCCCAACTTAATATTAACTAACCTGACATTTTTGTTCATTTATATACAATAAACGTGCTTCCTTATTCAGCTGCATATAATAAATGTGCAGAATATTTGTGCTATTGATGCATCACAATCATAACATATCATCCACCCAATCCTAGCTTTTCTCTCTGTGTGTCTGTCAGTTCTTCAGTCCCCATTGTGCAAGTCAAGTCAATCTCTACAGAAATCCAATATTGTGTTTCTCTCTAGTTATAAAAAAATTTTAAGAAAATTGTACAGTTAAGATCATGAAGAAAAAGATAAACTAAAGAAAAAATATTTTATAAGCATCATGTTTGAAAATTCATTAAAATTACATATAGAATTCAGTGATGTGTTCTATATAGATTTATTACCATTAAATAATAAAAATTTAAACCAGCCAACATAAGGTATTGTTATTTAGAGTTCAGGAAATGTCTGAATTCAGAATATTCATGCATCATATCCCCATAAATTCTTGAAGGTAACTCATCCTGAGCAAACCTGTGATACCATACACTATATTTTCTTTTTCTCTTTTTTAAAATTTTATTATTTTGAATTTTATTGGTTATTTTATTTATTTGTATTTCAAATGTTATCCCTCTTTCCAATTTCCCCTCTCCAAACCCCTATCCATTGCCCTCCCCATGCCTCTATTCGAGTGAACCCACACACACACACCCCACTCCTGCATCAGTGTCCAACCAGGCCCCTAAATTGGGTCAAGTGTGTCATCTTGCCTCCATAGGACCAACAGGCTCCTCTTCCACTGATGTCAGATAATCCTCTGCTACATATCCAGCTGGAGCCATAGGTCCCCCTATGTGTACTCTCAGGTTGGTGGTTTAGTTTCTGGGAGCTTTGGGGGGGTCTGGTTGTTCTTCCTATGTGGTTTCAAGCCCCTTCAGCTCCTTCGGTTCTTGTCTTAACTTCTCCATTGGGGTCCCCTTGCTCAGTCTGATGTTTGGCTGTGTGAATCTGCTTCTATTTTGGTCAGGCTCTGGCAGAGCCTCTCAGGGGAGAGCTATACCAGGCTTCTGTCAGCAAGCATTTCTTGGCATCAGCAATAGTGTCTGGGTTTGGTGTCTGCATATGGGCTGTACCCCTAGGTGTGGCAGTCTCTGGATGGCCTTTCATTCAGTCTCTGCTCCAGTCTGTTCCTGCAGTTCCTTTTGACAGGAGGAATTCTGAATTAATATTTTTGAGGTGGATGGCTGGTCCCATTCCTCAACCTGGGGTGTGCCTATGAACTGGGTAAGGTCTCTATAGATTCTCTCTCCCCTTTTTTCGGTATTTTGGTTATTGTACATTGTATTTTCAAACAGCAAATTCATACTAATATTTTGTTTTTAGTTACTATTTTTATTTACATAGTGCTCATGTGCCATATATTTATTTTCCATTCTTTTTGTTATTTTAGCAAATGTTTATTCTAGAACTTTTTAAAATTATAATTTATGGGAAGCCAAACCCATGAAATTACCCCCTGTTCTGGAAAGACTAGTCAGTTAAAGTACAAAATCAAGAAATGACGTTTGTGGTCTCAGGTCCCAGGAATTGAAAGAACATCTGGTATTTCCCAGAAGCTGGTTACCATAGTGGGATGGCCTTAAGCAATGATGCTTGCCTTACCTTTCTGTTTTGGTATGCCTTTATAACCTGCCACTGGATAATAAAATTTGAGAACTTGATTAGAACCCTAGACTTGTTCTCCTTCTTTGTGTCTCTTGTCCCTTCATTTTTTAGCCCCCCTTCCTAGGTCCTCGTTGAATTCCCTGTGGGCCAGGACAATAATTCACATTATAAATCATCACCACAAGGATACTTTGCTTCACCATGTTCATAGCAGTCTTGTTGTAAAAGCCAGAACCTGGAAACAACCCAGATATCCCTGAAGAATGGATGCAGAAAATGTGGCTTGTTTACAGAATGGAATATTATTCAGCTATTAAAAAATGAGGACATCATGAATTTTGCATGCAAGTAGATGGAACTTGAAAATATCATCCTGAATGAAATAACTCAGACATAAAAGTACATGGATGGTATGTACTAACTGATAAGTGGACATTAGCCAAAAAATACTGAATACCTAGGATATAACCTGCAGACAATAGGAATTATAATAAGCAGAAAGGGTCAATTAAGGAGGCTACAATCTGCTTAGAAAAGGGAAGGAAATAATCAAGGGAGGTAGAGGGAAGGAGAGACCTGGGTGGGAAGAGGAAAGGGGAGAGTGAAAGGGAAACAGGATCAGATATGTGGGCAGGGCAAGAGAGAGGTCCAAAGGACTAAGAGAATGAATGGAAAGAAGCAGCCTCAGAGGGATAGGAGTTAAGGGAGACCCTCTAGAAAGTACCAGATATCCAGGGGTGAGAAACTCTAAGGACTCATTGGGGTTGACCTTAGCCAAAATGCCTAACACTGGGGAGAGGAAACTTGAAGAATTCACCTCCCTTAGTTAGACAGGGTCTCAAGTGGAGGAGCGTCTGGGTTACTAACCCACAGTCAAAATTCTTGACCCAGAATTGTTCCTGTCTAAAGGAACTGTTGAGACAAAAATGGAAATGAGACTGAACAAAAGGTGGCTCGATGACTTGCCCAATTTGGGATCCCTCTCATGTTGGGGGAAAGGAGGATGGTAGGCAACACAGCCTGACATTATTACTGTTGCTATGATGCATTTATAGACAGGAGCCTAGCATGGCTGTCCTCTGAGGCCCTACCAGCAGCTAACTGAGACAGATACAGATACACCCAATCATTGGACTGAAGTCAGGACCTCTAAGGTTGAATTAGGGGATAGACTGGGAAGCTGAAAAGAAGAGCAACCCCATAGGAAAATCAGTAATCTCAATTAACCCAGACCCCAGGAGGCTCCCAGAGCCTGATCCACCAATCAGGAGCATACAAAGGCTGGTTGGAAGCCCCTGGCACATATATTGCAGAGGTCTACCTGGTCTGTCCTGAGTGGGAGAAAATATGCTAATCATTGTGAGACTTGAGGCCCCAGGGAAGTGGGAGTCCTGGTAAGGGGGGAGCACCCTCTCAGAGGCAAGGAGGAGAAATTAGATGAGGAACTGTTGGTCTGGGGGACCAAACAGGGGACAACGACAAAAATATAAATAAATAAAATGATGTAAAAATAAATATCGTGCCAGTCTGTGTGGTGACACAAGTCTTTGGGTAAACAAAGATATTCTTGCCTATCAACAAAAGACACTACATGTATCTATATATCAAAGATTAGTTGTATCTCTCAAGTAAGGTAAATTTATCATTGTGTTTCTTTATAATTATTTTTACTGCCATAATAATGTCAGCATTTTATTTTGGATTCCATAAATTCAAGTTATCCTTTTTGATTTCTTGATCAAAGGCAATAAAATTTAGCCCTTTTATATAGTCATTAAATAGTTGTAAATCTCCTTCCATGGACTGCTTCAGCTGCATCCTACAAATTTGGTGTATCTTTATATTATTATTCTCCAAATATTTTAGGCTTACTAATTGAATTCTCCTGAATTCTATAACAAATGATTTATTTCTATGTGTTATAGTGTAGAGTGAAAATGGAGGAGGTGTGAGAGACCTCCTGGCCATCTGTTTTTCTGTATTGGTGTTGGCTTTCTCGGTTGAGACGGTTAGTGTAGTTGTTTTGTCTGTGTTTTGTGTTGCTTGTTTGACAGTTATGGGACAGACTGTAGTGACTCCCTTAAGCTTGATTTTAGACCACTGGACAGAGGTGAAGGACAGAGGCAATGAGTTATCGGTTAACATCAGGAAAGGACGTTGGCAGACTTTCTGTGCCTCAGAGTGGCCAAAACTTGATGTGGGATGGCCACCTGAGGGGACTTTTGACGCGACTACTATTTCTGCAGTAAAAGCTACTATTTTTCAGGAAGGACCAGGGTCACATCCTGATCAACAGCCATACATCGTGGTTTGGCAGAACCTGATCCAGAATCCCCCTCTGTGGGTGAGACCATGGGTTAAGAGACAGCCAGGCTCCCGAGCCCTGGCTCTCTGCAGTTCCGGGGCTAAAACGCCCAAACCCAAACCGAAACCGGACTCGGAAACTAAATCCTCAGCTCCGCCTAAGATCTATCCCGAGATCAAGGAGCCTCCTGAGTGGCCAAGTCCGCCACTGCCCCCCCTTTATCATCAACCACCACAGGCTCCCCCAACCTCGGCACCGAGTCCGGAACCACAGGAAGCAGCCGGGGGCGGGGGGGGGGGGCTGGCAACTGGCACTCGGAGCCGAGAGGGTTGAGTCCAGAAGGACCCGACTCCACCGTTTCTCTACCTCTCCTCCGAGCTATAGGTCCGGCACCTACCGAGCCGAATGCATTCCAGTTCCTACAATATTGGCCCTTCTCTTCATCTGATCTGTTTAACTGGAAAGCTAATTATCCCCCTTTTTCAGAGAATCCTACATCCCTGATTGGACTGGTGGAGTCTATAATGTACTCGCACCAGCCCACCTGGGATGATTGCAATCAGCTCCTCCAGACTCTCTTCACGGCTGAAGAGAAAGAGAGAGTTCTTCTGGAGGCCCGGAAAAACATCCAGAACGCTGCAGGACAACTTTTGCAGAATCTAACTCCAGCAGAGATTGATGAGGCTGTTCCCCTTACTCGGCCCCAATGGGACCACAACACAGCGGCAGGCAGGTAGGGAAAGGCTGTCCATCTACCGCCGGGCTCTGGTGTCAGGTCTCAGAGGGGCGGCGAGATGCCCCACCAATTTGGCTAAGGTAAGAGAGGTTATGCAGGAGCCAGAAGAAGCCCCCTCTGTTTTCTTGGAGCGCCTCATGGAGGCATATCACAGATATACTCCTTTTGACCCCACCTCGGAGGGACAGAGGATGTCTGTCATTATGGCTTTTATTGGGCAGGCTGCTGTAGATATTAGAAAGAAGTTACAGCGTCTTGAGGGATTACAAGACCTCACAATCAGAGATGTGGTTAAGGAGGCAGAGAAGATCTATCATAAGAGGGAAACTCAGGAAGAAAAAGCAGAAAGAGAGAAAAGAGAAAGGAGTAAGGAGAAAGATGAGAGACAGAGAAGGCAGGAAAAGAATTTGACTAAGATTTTGGCCGCAGTTATAGATGAGGGAAGAAGACAGGGAACTAGAGGAGTTAGGCAGACAGGGAACTTGGGTGAGTATCGGAGGCAGGAGCCAAGGAGACCCAGAAGAGCCAGCCAAGCACTGGACAGAGACCAATGTGCCTATTGCAAGGAGAGAGGACATTGGGCCAGAGAGTGTCCCGCCAAGAAGGGACTTAAGGCTCTGGCCCTAGGTAGCAATGAAGACTAGGGGGGTCAGGGCTTGGCCCCCCTCCCCGAGCCTAGGGTAACCCTGAAAGTGGAGGGGACCCCCATGGACTTTCTTGTCGACACGGGAGCAGAATTCTCAGTGCTCAAGAAACCCCTGGGGAAGTTGAGAAGTAAGCAAACCATAGTTATTGGAGCCACTGGACAGAACTCAAATTCGTGGACCACCACGAGAACAGTAGACCTGGGAAAAGGACAGGTGTCTCATTCCTTCCTAGTGATACCTGAGTGTCCTACCCCTTTGCTGGGTAGGGACCTTTTAACTAAGTTAAAGGCACAAATAAGTTTCACCCCCCAGGGGCCAAAGGTGACATGGGACACTATCAAATCCCCAGTGTTAACACTCTCCCTGAAAACAGAAGATGAATATAGACTATTTCAGTCTGACACTCAGGGACATCCTTCATCAGAATTGGAAATGGGACCCTGGTCCCTGTTTACTGAGGCCTGGGCAGAGACTGGGGGAATGGGGATGGCCAAGAATGTACCCCCGATATCATTGAGCTCAAAGCTGGTGCTTCTCCAATTGGGGTCAGGCAATACCCCATGAGCAAGGAAGACAGAATGGGGATACATCCCCACATTGAAAGACTATTACAACAGGGGATTTTAGTCCCCTGCAAATCTCCCTGGAATACACCTCTGTTGCCAGTAAAGAAACCAGGCACTGGAGATTACCGGCCTGTTCAAGATCTCCGAGAAGTTAACAAACGGGTACTAGATATCCACCCTACGGTACCCAACCCCTACAACTTGCTCAGCTCTCTGCCCCCGGACAGAACTTGGTATTCAGTTCTGGACCTTAAAGATGCTTTCTTTTGTTTGAGACTTCATTCCCAGAGTCAGCCCCTGTTTGTCTTTGAGTGGAGAGACCCAGAGAACGGTAAAGCAGGACAGCTGACCTGGACGAGACTCCCCCAGGGATTCAAGAACTCTCCCACTTTATTTGATGAGGCACTCCACCGGGACCTGGCCCCTTTCAGGGCTAATAATCCTCAAGTGACTCTGCTACAATACGTAGATGACCTTTTATTGGCCGCTAAGGACCCCCAAGATTGTGAGAAAGGAACAGAACGTCTCCTGGCTGAGTTGGGTAAGTTGGGGTATCGGGCATCTATGAAGAAGGCCCAGCTATGTAAGACTGAAGTGACTTACTTGGGTTACACCTTGAGAGATGGACAACGCTGGCTGACTGAGGCCAGAAAGCAGACAGTTATGCAGATCCCAACCCCAACTACCCCTCGTCAGGTAAGAGAGTTTCTTGGGACCGCCGGGTTCTGCAGGCTGTGGATCCCAGGGTTTGCCACCTTGGCGGCACCTTTATACCCCCTGACTAAGGAACAAGGGGAGTTTACCTGGACAATCGAACATCAGAAAGCCTTTGAGGCTTTGAAAAAGGCTTTATTAGAAGCCCCTGCTTTGGCTTTACCAGACCTAACTAAGCCTTTCACTCTCTATGTTGATGAGAGGAAGGGGGTGGCTAGAGGAGTTTTGACTCAAACCTTGGGTCCATGGAAACATCCAGTGGCGTATCTCTCAAAGAAGCTAGACCCGGTAGCAAGTGGATGGCCTGTCTGTCTGCGGGCCATAGCAGCTACAGCTCTACTGGTGAAAGATGCTGATAAACTGACTTTGGGACAGAAATTATCAATAGTGGCCCCTCATGCTCTGGAAAGCATTGTCAGACAGCCTCCCGATCGCTGGATGACTAATACCAGAATGACTCACTACCAGAGCCTCCTTCTCACCGAACGTATAACCTTTGCCCCGCCGGCTGTTCTGAACCCTGCCACCCTGCTGCCTGAGGCTGACAGCTCCGTGATTCACCAGTGTGAAGAAATACTGGCTGAAGAAACGTCCAACAGACCGGACCTGACTGACAAGTCCTGGCCAGGGGTGAAGACCTGGTTTACTGACGGGAGCAGCTTCGTGGTTGAGGGTAAGCGAAGGGCGGGAGTGGCGGTGGTGGATGGGAAAAGGACTGTGTGGGCCTCGGCCCTACCTGAAGGGACTTCAGCACAAAAAGCTGAACTGGTAGCCTTGACCCAGGCCTTGAAGATGGCAGAAGGACAAGGGGTGAATATTTTCACTGATAGCAGGTATGCATTTGCTACCGCTCATGTACATGGTGCCATCTACCGATGGAGAGGGCTATTAACTTCAGCAGGAAAAGAAATTAGAAACAAAGAAGAGATTTTGAGCCTCTTGGAGGCAATTCACCTTCCAAAGAAGGTGGCAATAGTTCATTGTTCCGGCCATCAAAAAGGGACAGACTATATTGCAAAAGGAAACCAGATGGCGGACCTGGAAGCAAAAATAGCTGCCCAGGGACCCATGATTTTGGCCATCAGAACCCAATCAAAGACTCCCAATCCCACTGAGGAACCAGGGACCAAGCCAGTCCTGTCTGAAGAAGAAAGCCTACAGTACCTATCTGGGATCCATCAGTGGACCCACTTGGGGCCCGAAAAGATGATGGAAATAGTGGCCCGGTCTCAGTATAAGATTCCAGGGTTGAATAAACTAGCGCACATGCTAGTGCGAGAGTGCAAGGCTTGTGCTTTCACCAATGCCAGCCACCATCAGGAGGTAAAAGGAACTAGACTTCGAGGAGATCGACCTGGTTCTTACTGGGAGGTCGATTTCACTGAAGTAAAACCTACCAGGTATGATAACAAATATCTCTTAGTATTTATAGATACTTTTTCCGGATGGGTCAAGGCATTCCCAACCAAGAAGGAGACTGCTACTGTGGTGGCTAAGAAGATATTGGAAGAAATCCTACCCAGGTTTGGGGTGCCAAGGGTGATTGGCTCAGACAATGGGCCTGCTTTCATCGCGCAAGTAAGTCAGGGACTGGACAAACTATTGGGGTTCGATTGGAAATTACATTGTTCATATAGACCCCAGAGTTCAGGACAGGTAGAGAGGATGAATAGAACCCTAAAAGAGACCTTAACTAAATTGACTATAGAGACCGGCGGGGGTGATTGGACAGCCTTGCTCCCACTTGCCCTGTTCTGACTCAGGAACACGCCCGGAGTCCTGGGACTTACCCTCTTTGAGATTTTATATGGTTCTCCACCTCCCATTTATCAGACCCTTGAGAGTACAACTCGCCCTGATGATGGTTATAGTCCCCCTTTTCCTATTCTAGCCCGACTAAAAGCCTTAGAGACTGTGAAAAAGGAAATCTGGAGAACCATAAAGAACTCCTATGCTCCTAAAGAAGATCCAGTACCACACCAGTTCGAGGTCGGAGACACTGTCCTAGTAAGGAGACATCGGACCGGCAACCTTGAGCCACGGTGGAAAGGCCCGTACCTGGTCCTGCTGAAAATCCCCACAGCAGTGAAGGTAGACGGCATCGCCGCGTGGATCCACGCCTCACACGTGAAAAGAGCACCTCCGAACTCTCACCAAGATGAATGGACTTTGGAGCGGACTGGTAATCCTCTTAAGTTGCGCCTACACCGTAGGCCCACAGATGATGGGGAATAATCCACACACTCCCCAAAAACTGACTTGGCAGGTCACCTCAATGACTGGAGAGGTAGTGTGGTCTACCTCTAAGGTAGCCCCACCGTACACCTGGTGGCCCACTCTCACTCCCGATTTCTGCCAATTAGCAGCTGGATTAGACACTTGGGATATCCCTACCTCAGATCCTCAGAAGTTGCTCCTGGATGCAGGGCGGAGAATTTGCCTAGGAGGTAAATTTGGGTGCGGAGACCCGGAACGCAGATGTGAGCTAGGGAAATTAGATTTTTATGTCTGTCCCAGGGATGGTCGGGATCGAACAACAGCCCACCGTTGTGGAGACATAGGGAACTTATATTGTTCTGCTTGGGGCTGCAAAACAACAGGAGATGCTTACTGGAACCCCAGCTCCTCATGGGACTGGATTGTAGTAAGTAAAACTTATGTCCCTCCAACAGAATGTTTTAAGTGGACTACAGAGAACCTGTGCAATTCAAGGTCCACCTGTGTAGAAAGCCACGTTTGCACTGGCAGAATCCGCCATTACAACATGGCGCTGACATCCGGTATTTTTCCTAGTAAACAAGTAAATTGCGCATGTGCCATGGTAAAAGCCCGCCAAAGTTAAAGCCCATCCCACGGCGTTTTGGAGCGCAATGAGTAAGCAGCCAATCAGAGGTGAATACACCGCTCTAAGGGTATATAAGCAGTGCTTTCCCGGGCCTGGGGGTCTCCCACCATTTTGTTTTTGAAATAAACGTGTTCCTGCGGAAGGATCCTGATGTGTGTCCGCGTGTCTTCCTTGCTGGCGAGGTGGGCACGCTTCACACACCTGCATACCCTTAAATATAACTTTCACTGTCCAGGGACGGACCGGGGATACAGTACAGTGGTTAAAAGGGAGAACATGGGGCCTTAGATGGTATTTTCCAGATAGAATGATGAAGCGCGACTTAGGTGCTGCTTTCACCATTCAGTTGAAGATAGAGAGTCCACCTGCTCAGCCTATAGGCCCTAACAGAGTGTTACCAGAACAGAAACCCCTTGCGGTTGCCCCTGTGACCCCTTTAAGACCTTCAGAACTCAAACACCATACTGAGTACCCTCTGGGTACTCCTTTGACCTCTACTCCTTCTCTTCCAAGCACTGGACAGAGGCTGTTAAGTCTGATCCAAGGTGCTTTTACCATACTAAATGGGTCCCAACCCAATATGACTAAGTCCTGCTGGCTTTGCCTCTCTTCAGGGCCTCCTTATTATGAAGGCATCGCAACAACTGGGACCTTTAATAACACCACTAGTCATGATGCCTGTGTATGGAGTAGTAAAAATAGACTTACCCTTACTGAAATTTCAGGTCAAGGAGTTTGCTTGGGAACCCCTCCCGCTGCTTATACACATCTATGCAATGAGACTCTTAAGAGTCCAAAGACCTCTGTCAACAGATTTTTAGTGCCTGAAATTGATAAATGGTGGGCTTGTAGTTCTGGATTAACTCCATGCATCTCCACCTCTGTTTTTGATGAGACCAAAGACTATTGTATACTTGTTCAGCTAGTTCCTCGAGTCTATTATCACCCTGCAGATACTCTTGACCGCGAGTTTGAATACCCTAGACGCTTCCGTAGAGAGCCCATTTCCTTAACCCTAGCTGTCATATTGGGGCTAGGAGTGGCTGCAGGTGTGGGCACAGGAACTGCTGCATTAGTTCAGACCCCACACTATTTTCATGAACTGAGAGCAGCTATTGATGTAGATCTGAGGGCCCTAGAACAGTCAGTATCAAAGTTAGAGGAATCATTGGCTTCCCTCTCTGAGGTTGTTTTACAGAATAGAAGAGGATTAGACTTGCTGTTTCTTAGAGAAGGGGGACTGTGTGCTGCTTTGAAAGAAGAATGCTGTTTTTATGTAGACCATTCAGGTGTGATTAAAGACTCTATGAGTAAACTCAGAGAGAGACTAGATCAGAGACAGAAGGACAGAGAAGCACAACAGAATTGGTTTGAAAGTTGGTTTAATAGATCCCCTTGGATGACTACTCTGATATTCTCCCTTGCAGGCCCTCTTGTGATTCTACTTTTACTTTTAGCCATAGGACCCTGTATTTTAAATAGATTAGTTGCCTTTATAAGAGAAAGGGTAAGTGCTGTTCAGATTTTACTGCTACGACATCAGTATCAAACCCTCGGACAGGGAAACGGAAGCTATGAAGATATTGAAATGCAAGAATAAAAACTATTATTTAGAGAAGTGGGCTTAAGTTTTTAAGATTAAAAACTATCAGTAAGAGAAGTGAGGAATGTAGAGTGAAAATTATAGATACTGGGTATATAGAATCCTTTTTAGACATAAAATATTCTTTAGGCTTTCTTTACAAAGACATGGAGGCATGAAGCAAGTTAAAAATGTGGACAGACTAGTACTGGCTAAAATGCAATTTAGCCAGGTGGAACCAAGCTGATAACCATAGTGACAGGGCAAGGCCGAAGTGACAGGGCAAAGCCGAAGTGACAGGGCAGGACTACATTCTTGAGAAAGATAAGCGTACAGAGAGTTTTCACCTGATCCTGACTCATGTAGGTTGGGTTCCTTTGGAATGTTCCACTATTTTTATATTATACCACCCTAGTAACCCCCTGACCCCCTCCTCATTCCTTGGTTTGTGGTTTTTTCCTTTAAAAACACCTCTCAAACTGGCTGTTGGGGTCAATTCAGCTCCTGCATGGGCATACGAATTGACCGGCAGCTAGCTGTCACGCCCTAATAAACAACCTCACAATTGCTCCGGTACATGGTGTCTCGAGCAGATTACTGGGTGGTCGTGACTTTCTGAGACTTGAGAGAGGGTCTCCCCTCTGCGGAGGTCTTCAATAGAATTAGCATATATTTGTGAGGTTTCCCAAATTTTCAAATTGTATTTTATTTTATATTATTATGAGAATAAATTTGATTACTTATAACACTTTAACTTAGTAAGGGATATTATAGCATATAATATGAAATACATAATGAAGACTATGCCATATCTGCACTGAAATATCATAATATTTTTCTATTATTTCTGTTGATTAACATTCTACTGAGTCTATTTGAGCCTTTATCTTGCTAAGTTTTTTATTTGCTTTTTATTCTTTATTATATTCATTATTGAAAGCAAAGTACTTTCCAAAATTTACTACCAAATTATGTTTGTTCCTTTCTTTGTCTCAAAATTTTTGTACTGTAAAGTTATATTGTTGGAACTTATATGATTGCAATGATTTTACCTTATTGATATATTGATGTTTATTTTTAAAGTATCCCAGTTATTTTTAGTAACATTTTGTATTTCATAAGGTGTTTCCATAGTTCAACATGCTTTTCTATCATCTTAGTTTCAATTTACTTTTTAATATAAAATGCGTATCTTCTAGGTAGTATAAAATATATGTTATTTTTACTAGTGGTGATATATTTCCTTTTGGATTAAGTTCTTTAATCAATTATATTGTATGTTGTTGGTATAGGTAGATTGTCATCTGGTAGTTTACTGCTTTTCTTTTCTCCTATGAATCTCATGTTTTGTTTATTATATAATATTTTTGTGTTGATTTACTCTCCACTGAGTAAATATATATTACATAATTTAATTCCATAATTGCCACCTGTTTTTTTCTCAAAACTTCTAAATCTTTATTCATATTTTCTAATTAATTAAAAGTTGTTCTGTAAGACCCCCAGAGAGGGGAAACCCTTACTCAAGTCTCCAGAAGATGCGACTCACCCACGACCATGAGAGACACCAGACTTGTTGCAACAACAAGAGGTTTAATCAAAGTCAGAGCTGGGCCAAGACTCATATCCCATGTAAGGGCAGAGGAGTGCCGACCCAGAGGCTTGGGAAAAAGGGGTATTTAAAGGAGAAACCGCAAACCAGGGGGGTGAAGGGGGAAATCAAAAAGTGGAACAGTAATAAATCTTAACCTATACCATAAAAATAGTGAAAAGTTTTCAACCTATTATTTAGTTAGTCATAAACCAAGGTGGGGAGTGGGAAACATCCTGCACACATTTTTTTCTCAGGAATGTGACCTTAACCTAGCCCATTGTGGTCAGTCACTTCCCGAAGTATCTTGACTAACCTGTATTTGTAGTTCTGCTATTCTTTGTAGTAAGTTGGTTCTTGGAACAGCCTAGCTGACTTGCCTTCTGACTCTTTCTTTAACTCAGGCCTGTGAATTTATTAGTTTTAATTCAGATGGGGGTCCTGATTTTTTTCTGTAATTTTTGCCTCCTTACAGTTCTCATACTTCCATTTACAGTATCTTCATTTTAGTCTGTAAATATAATAGCTACTTTATGATCTTTTAGAACAGACAGTAATTGTTTCTTTTCTGGCATATGTGTATAACTTTTAGCTATATAATCAGTGGTGATATTTTACTAAAGATGATTCATCATGTTACTAAAAATCATAGAACATCAGTAATTACCTTAAAGCTAAGAGGAACAAGAATATCATAAAACCAAAACCACACACACACACACACATATTGTAAGGGCCTATGATTTGGTGAAGAATGATATCCCAGACTCGAATAATATGCAAAAGCACAGAGTACTTTATTCTGCACAAGCCCAGCATGCTGGGTTCTGCCATTACCAAGATGGAGATGCCAAAGGGAACTTGCATACCACATTGAAAACACATTAGGTCCATGAGGTAGGTGACCTTTATCTTAATCTGTTGGCTTTATCTCTAGGGATATCTTAGAACCATTACTGGGAAGTGGGAGGCTAGAAACTGTTGCTGAGCCATTGTTCTTGCTTTAGGCTAGGTGGCTGGATAGCTTCTGATGGCAGGACAATTTCTAACTAGCTGCCTGAAGCCTGGAATATCCTCAGTAACTGACTTGTCTGGGCTTGCCTGGACTTGCCTGAACTTGCCCAGTTCTTGGAAACAGACATTTAGGGGCTAATCTCCTGAGCTTTCCTTTTAAAGCTTGTCATGGAGTCAGCCTAGCCTATATATATATATATATTTGTGTGTGTGTTACAGTTAAAGATCAAGTGTCCACTTACACCTCTTCAGAAGCAGGAAGTCATGGTGAGATGTTCAGTGGAACAAAACTATTTGCTTATAAAGTCCTCAAAAATCCCACAATTTCCATTAAGTGAAAGTTTTTACTAACTTATGAATACATCCTTAAAACTTTGTGTTTTACCATTCATGAAACCACATCTTTAATTAATAGACTTTAGAATATTATTTATCCAGAATATAATTTGTCTACTTCTTTTTTACATGTTCCTAGGCAGAATGTTCAATGTCTGGTGTTTCTTTCAGGGCTGTAGAGATTTATGAGTGTTCATTCTCACATTTCTGATACTGACAGTGACAATCATCCTAGACAGGTTTTAGTTTCAGCTTTTTATGACTACATTATTGCATTAAATGCTGGCCACACCTTTTAGTCTTTTTCAGAATATAAATTCTTATTTGAAGTATTCCAATCTAAACATTATTTACAAGGTGTTTTCTGAGTTGCTATTGTTCTCTTCCAAGGAAAGTTTCTCCTAGTTACTCTTCTGCTGTACTGAAAACTAGCAGGCCTTCTGTTTTTGATTTAGAGTCATTAGATCCATGGATCTCTTTCCAATTGCTTTTACTACACCTCCACTCTTCTTGAGGGAAAGCACATTTAAGTTTAAATTTCTCTAAACTGTGTTGTAAATGGGGTCAGTTCCTTAGAGAAGGGATTAGGAATCAATCCAGGTATAGCTTTCTTTCACCCCAGGCAAAACTCTGAGACAGGCTTGCAGAGGTAGGAAATGGGGAAAATGTCAACTGCTCCATTCCTGCAGTAAGATCTCTGCTATTGGAATGAAGTGTTCAGTTGATTGAAAAAACATATGCTTAAGATTCTCTCAGTTTAGTCTTACTATAAAGCCACTGCTTCACTATCCAAGCAAGAGAGATGGAGTGCTCTGCTATAGTCTCTAAGTGGAGAGTAGCCAATGTGGGACCTGAGTTATACTGGTAAAAAAGAATAACCCTTACCTTTCGTTAAATTTATCTGAGATTTAGTCTAAGCAGCAAACATCAGGAACAGGAAAAGAAATGCTGTGGGTTTCTTGTTGTTGTTTGTTTGTTTGTTGTTGTTTTGGTTTGTTTTTTGTTTGTTTGTTTTTGGTTCTCTTTTTTTTTTTTTTGCTTTTTTTGGGAGGTGGGGAGAATATCTTCAGTGGAGAGTTGGAAGAAGTGATAACAGTGTTCTTGGATATAGTCTTTTGAAACTACATTTCTGCCTCATTCAGCAGAGAAGTAGAAAAAACTGAGTTATTGTAAACTATATACTATAGATTTTCGCAACTTTTAGATTTCTTTTAATAGAATTTTCTCAAGTAGGTATGTCTTCATTTGATTTTTGCTCATGATATATACATTTCAATCCTAGGTACCACAGAACTAAGAAAATAAAGAGAGAAATAAACAAAAACACATATATGGAATGAAATACATTTTTTTATAATTACATTTTAGTGCTCATTAAAGGTTTAGAATCTTGTATTGGAAAGAATCCTTTGTATATTAGTAATAGGACAGTTTTTGGCTGGTTATTTGGAGCTTATTGAGAGGACCCACTGTGGTACTACATTCATCCTGCCCTAATGGCTTCAAAGAGTATAGAATGACTGTTCTAAAGAGGATCACTATGATCTATTATTCAACCAATAATATTTTCATAATAAAATTTCCATTCTACTTCAAGAGAATAGCATTTAACGTGCTTAAGTCATCTGGAGGTAGCATGTACAGAGAGAGCCAGAAACATTCGCATCCATTACCCCTTACCTTATTCCTCACTTATCTGATTAATTTTAGGGTGTACTGTTTTTATACACTTTTGTGTTGTCCCAGTTTTATTTTTTTCAGAAGTAAGGTTCAGAAATTTAACAGTATAGAAAAACAGACCAAATTTTTCTATTCACTCTGCTTTCCATTCTGATGTAACAAATTGTGGCAAAGTAACTTCTACTTTACCACATGATATAGTCCAGTTGGTCAAACAAATGCAGTGTGTGTTTAGTTTCTACACTGTAGTACTTAAAGTAAGAATACAAAACAGTGATTTTTCTTTGTTGTTATTAATTACATAGGTTCACTGAAAAAAAAATCCTTAGTGAATATATAAGAGCAAGGATAGTAAGATTTAGATTAACTTATAAAGGAATATAGAGACATTTCTGCCAGTAAAATCTTAAGTGGAATAAAGGATACAATCCTATCATGAAACAGCATGATACAGTACTGTTAGGCAAACAATTGCACAGAAATGATACATAAACCATAATGTTGGAGCAACTTACAGAGAGGACCAAATGAAGAATAATAAATAATAATAACTGTATGATCTTAACAATAAAAACAAAATGCAAAGCAAGCTAATATGTCATATTCAAGTTTGGCTAAGATAGTATAGATCTCTTTTACTCTTTCTTTAATACCTATAACTACCATCCCTACATATAATACAAGAGGGAGCCAAAGATCACTAAGAAGGTAGTGAGAAGATATATTGTCACAGCACCAGGCCTGGAGAAAAAAAATACAGCTATGTTAACATGTCATTTTCTACAAATGAAAAAGAACAAGTAAAAATATATTGAGTGCCTGCATCTTCTGACCCCAGATGGAATAACAGATTATAGCCTAAATAGATCATTCCTTCACTCAACAACATTATAATTGAATCAGGTACCATTTCCAGTGCTTAGTTCATAGACCCAGGAAAATATATGCTGACAAATGAAGTACTTTTCATTTATGCAGCACTTGGAATTTATTAACTTACTTATACATGTCTGAAGAAAACAAAAATAGATCTTGTAAAACCAAATGGTTTAGACTACAAAGTATGTCTGTGATGTTTCTGTTGTAGTTAGCTTATAATTCCTATCTCTTATGGATGACACTGATAGAATTGAGGTACTCTAGTGCAGAGGCCCCATCTCAAAAACAGGATAGCTAAGAAAGTTGTCTTCACTTATGACTGCAAAGCAAATATTTCCAATGATCTCACAAGTTAGATCTACCATGCACCTGCAAGTAAACAAGTGGAAAGAGGCACTAACTGGAATAACTCAGTCATAAACACAGAAAGCCTGTTTGTCCTAAGAGCAGATACCCTTACTCAGAGACATGGAGATAGCTGGTAGATTATCTCATGGACATTTATACTATTGTTTTGGAATTCTATTCATCCTATTGTGTGATATTATTTTTCTCTCAGTGGAAAAATCCAGTCCAGTGGCCTGGCTTAAATATATGTATTCTCCATATTTAAATATTGCTAGCATGAAATTTAAGACACTTACAACATCTGGTAAATTGAGTAAAACATTATAATACCACAAAGGCTATGAAAATGAGACATTGGAACAAAATCTCAAAAAGTAAGTTATACCTGACATATATTTAAGTGGATACACAGCCTGTTGCCATAATGAATAAATATCAAGGATACAATTAGAAATCATTGCTTATATTAGGAATAAAAATAATTTTCATCTTGAGTGAAAAAAAGGCAATTGACTTATGTGAACACTGAGGCAAATTAGATATTTTTGATCACTGAATTTTCTGAAAAATTAAAGAAACAATGAAACAAATGTTTCAACATTCCCTTATACATAGGAAAACACAGAAAGGGGTTGTAGGAAATGGAACTTATAAAGAGAAAATTCTAATGTGAACTATGGGCAAAAAAGTATAATAAAACAACAGAAAGAAGCCAATGGACAAAAAAGTATAATAGAACAACAGAAAAATGCCAGTGGAAGGGCAATGTATGGATTAACTAAAGGCATTATTCTGAACTACAGTAAAAACAACAGAAAAACAAACTGATACATATTGTACATCTATGAAGCTAAAACAACAAAATATTTGATAGTTTGTTTTACATTTTTAACATAATGTGACAATTTCTCAAAGGGCTCATATGTTTGTACCTTTGGTCTCCAACTGGTGGTGCAGTTTTCAGAGTTTGTGAAACTTTTGGGACGTGGAGCCTATTTGTGGACATAGGTAATTAAATAAGACTTTGAAGTTTCTATCTGTCTCCCATTTTGTAGTAGCCCATTGCTTCTTCCTAAATCATGGTATTACTGGCTACTTCCTACTCCTGATGACACTTAATTGAATCATACTTGCTACAGCCTAGTTAATAATCTTGTTCTAAAGGAGAATTCATTTATTAATCAGGATTTGTAATTTAGATTTAAGATTTTATTTGCTAGGTAGAATGGTTATTAAATCCTGCTTACTTAATATAAAAAGTGCTGTAACCAGATATCATATTACAAAGTAGGTACATTATTTAAAAAATAAACATATGGCTTTTATATATGGTAATATATAGTGAACTATATAGAAATAATAGACATGTGTCTTGTTTTTAACAATGAATACTAGTAAGAAGGCTGTGGTTATAAGATTGTATATCATTCATTCTATGAGCATTGGGTAAATATGGACTTCTATGACTTTTGATGAATCATGTAAAATTATTCATAGAAAAAATGAGAGGAAGCCATTTGGTACATCATCTGGTATGTATATCTGTGTTTAATGATGCCTCAAGTTATAACACTAGCAAATCATTATATTATTTTAGCCATTCATGGAGTATGTAAAAGATTAGTGATCCCAATGCAAAACACATAGGCCTTCCTTACATCATAAAATTACTTGAGAAAGATTTCCAATAACTGATTGACAAATAAATTATGAGGTTAAATAAAACTAATGCAAGAGAATTAATCTGTTTAATATAGTTCTTATACAACAGAATGAAGTCAATATAAATTAAATACATAAACTTACTGCATACATAAAGCTCAGTATCAGAAAGTATCATTAGTTAATTAATAAATTTTCAGGCTCTAAATTTATCACGTGGTATATAATATTTCATTCTGGCATTGAGGATTTAATTAGATTTAATTTCTCATTTGTTTTCATTTTGTAATATTTATGAACAGGATAGTACAATTAGGTAAATGACTAAAATTTTTTAGATGGAATGTCTTTGATTAGGAAGGAGGGTTATTTTAAAACAAGACCTTGAAAATAATTAGCACTCCCTGCCTTCTTTCCAATATGTGTGTCTTGGGGATTTAAAAAAAAAATTGAAGGATTAGCTGGCTGAAGTCTGAATGGCAGACTGAAGTAGATATCATGTGTGAACTGGTATTTGATGGATTTTTGATAAAGAAAGAGTGTTCTGGAAGGTGATAATGAAAGAAAATAGTCATATATATATATATATATATATATGTATATGTGTGTATTATAATATATATTAAAAGACATTTATTAAACTATGCAACTGTAACTAACACATAAAAAATAAAATATTCTAAATGACGAATTAATTGAATGAAATGTCTCATTGGCTATAAATATAACAACTGTAGAATTTATAGTGCTCGAGTGAGAATTACTGAAATGTAAAATGTCAAAGGTTTTTAACAAATTGTTAACAAATTGTTAACAACAGAGATACTATCTAGTTCATTCCTTAACTCATCTCAGTAAATATACTTACATTTAGACATTACAGAATCCATTATAGTTTACTACTGTGTCTATTAGGCATTTTAAAAAATGAATAATTACCTGGCTGAATGCCAGTAGCCAAACCCAGGAAATTACGTGTTGTTCTGGAAATCCTAGTCAGTACAAGGTTAAGAAAGAACTTTTGAGGATCTCAGGTCCCAGGAACTTGAAGAACGTCTGGCATTTTCTGTGAGCCAGTTACAACAGTGGGATGGTCTTGGACAATAAGGATATGATAGGGTGATGGTTTTGGGCAATGAGGATGTGACAGTGGGATGGTCTTAGACAAGGAGGATTCAATAGTGGAAAGCTCTAAGCAATGACCCTTGCCTAAACTTCCCATTTTGCTGTGTCTTTATAACCTGCCCCTGAAATTAAAGTTGCAGAGCTTGATCAGAACCACAGACTTGTTCTCATCCTTTGTGTCTCTTGTCCCTTTATTCTTCCATCCCCTTCCTTAGAGTCTCATTGAATTCCCACAGGGCAAGGCAGCTGAAGTCTGAATGACAGACTTAAGAAGATTGCAAGTATGAACTGGCATTTGATGGACCTTTGAGAAAGAAGGAGTGTTCTGAAAGTAGATAATGAAAGAAAGTATCACCTAAGCAGAATAAACAGCATCAGATAAGGTTAGCCATGCAAAATCAAAGTGAAGATGAAAAAAAAGATTATTTACCATCATAGTTAATAATTTTATTTCAAGGATCGTGGGAGGGGGAATGAAGCTTTGCCTGTCTATAGGAGAACACTAAGGAAACAAGAATGAGTTGGGAATATGTTTTGAATTAAAATGAATTATTTTAAATGTTTAATATTTATCTGGGAGAGTAATTTCAGATATTTCTTGTGTTGATTTTGGGTGGTAAAAATGATGTGAAATAACATATACTCACGGGCTTCCCTCAAGCTCATGTAGCAAAAAGTATCATGACTCCTGCTCCCACCTTGTTATATCCATTTTTTGATGTGCTGGGGTGTGCAGCCAATACTTTGTGCATGGTAGACAAGCACATCAGCTTAGTGGTATTCCTAGTTCTCCTACTTTAATTTTATTTTTGGTTTTGTGTTTTTCTTTTAGATAAAGACCCAGTCTTCAACAAGTTATTATATTTGTTGTGAAATAAGTTGTCTTCATTAGTTTGTGGTTTAAAGGCTTGAATGCTTTCCTATCTTTCTGCCTTTCTTTCTGCATTTCTCTCTCTCTCTCTCTCTCTCTCTCTCTCTCTCTCTCTCTCTCTCTCTCTC
>NW_021604563.1:10649366-10663632 GCF_004785775.1 Grammomys surdaster
CTCTCTCTCTCTCTCTCTCTCTCTCTCTCTCTCTCTCTCTCTCTCTCCTTTTTAAATTCTAGTGAATCAGTTTCAGGTTATGGGAAAGGCTATGCCAGGCTTCTTCTACTGAGATATTTTCCTGTGCTTTTGTTCTTTTTCTCATTATTTAGCTTAGAAGCCCTTGAACTCTCTACCTACCCAAAGATGGTCACTAATTTACCACCCTTTGCTCCTGTCTTCCAGGGTACTCCTGGATACTTGACAGGAAAGGATGAAGCAGAGCCCACATTGGTTGGGTCAGTAGGATGTAGACCTGGCCTGGCTGTGAGTACTGGGGGTTGGGGCTGGAGTGGGTGAGACTTCTCTGAGAATTTCATTGTTACAGCTCTTTTAGAACACTGTTCAGATACAGCTCTCTTAGAGGATATTCAGTTTAACAGCTTGTATTCGTTATTTGAGGTGAACAGGAGGTTCACCTTGGAGAATGTGAAGGAGGTTTTTTTTATGGTGAAATTATATTGGCTGAGGATTAATGTACTGGAAATGCCTTATTTGGATGGAGAGGCATCCTGGGTGCTTTCTGAGAAGGTTTTTATTGGAAAAGAGGAAGTCGAAACTGTAATTTTGCTAAGGGATATGTGACATTCCTCAGGAAGTAGATGTGGGGTCAGGATTCCAAGATAAGATCAGGCAGAGAAGAGGAAGCCTCCCTGAGAAAGACTCTTCCATTTTGCCCCAAGCTCAAGGTGCTGTCTGGTCATGTTAGACTTTGACCTTAACAGCAGGGTTTTAAAACACCCAATTCTAGAAAATCCATGCTAAATGTTTTGAGAGTACTCAACCAATCTTTTAAGCTTAATAAATATACAACAATAAAGCAATCAGTATTTATAAACAACTGATTCTCCATGAATAAATTACTGTAATAGCAAGAATTAAACTGTATCAGTAATCACAAACATTTTTATTGCAGTCTCTTTCTTCATAAACTATTTCCTGATCTGAAAATTATGTAATTTTAGGACATAAAATAAAAAATTATAACTAATTAAAAAGTAAAAACAATGAATGCACAACAAATATATATTTTCATTTGGATACAAAAATATTTCCCTCAACAGTTTATGAGGTGTCATCTTGTCTGTAAACCAGCAGCAGTTTTATTGTTATTGGAAACCTTTCTTTTACACATATGTGATCTGAGCCAAGTCATTAATTATAAACTGTTTATTTTCACAGGAATCTGACAGAAGAACCATTTTTCCCACATAAACATTTAGGCAGAAATTTGATAATTTGCCCAAATGATAAAATACAGAATCTTAAAAGCTAAACTTAATTTTTAGAGTTTTAGCATAGGTCTGCAGTAATCATTAAGAGTGAAGTATACTTAGTGAAATAGGTAATTATTACCTTTTTTTAAAATCACACTTGAAAATTTTAATTATATATTAATAGTCAATGGTTACTGCAAAACTGAGAAAGTTGACAAAGGCTGAAGCTTTCAAATGGCAAACACAGGGGCTTTTCTTTTACAAAGAAAAGCCAACAATGCAAGATATAACCTATACACTGAGGCTGTGAAACAAACTGAAGAACTGACTTCACAATGTAGGAGGCAGAGCATTTGCTGTGGTTACCTTAGAAATTATTAGTTAGGAGATGGTTGTGCCTAAGTTGGATGTTGACTCATACAGAAAGTGAGCATCATAGCATTTCTATTGTTTTGAAGAAGGATTTTGACCAAAAGCAACTTGGAGAATGAAGGGTTTAATTCATCTTTCAGGTCACATTCCCTCTACAGGAAGCTGTGATAGGAACTCGTGTCAGAAACCTGGATGCAAGAACTGTATCAGAAACTGTGGAGACATTTTGCTTACTCGCTTGGCCTCCATGGATCTCTCAGATAGCTTTCTTATAGACCCCAAGACCTCTTAACTGTGGGTGGTTTAATCAACATAGGATGGGTCCTCCTGTATCTAGATAATGCAATACAGGTTTGCTTAACAGGACAATTTGGAGAAATTTTCTCAGTTGGGATTATATGTTTGAGATAAACACAGCTTGTGTCAGTGAAAACCATCTAATCAAGACAATGGCACAAAAAGGAAGAGACAGGCTAATACTTGTCACAACAAATGACTGAGATTTTATATAGCATTGCAGTAGAGAGACACTTATCTGCTAATAATTTACTACAGATAGCATATGGAACAGAATCAACAGGATGGTTTTGTATTACAATAAAAAGTTACTAAATTGGTTCTAAAGAGCATGGTAGGCAGTCCAATGGTGATTTACTTTGGAAAGGTTAAAAGCTCAGTAGCTGTCTCTTACTTGATACGAGATCCAATCAACTGACAAACAAGATTGACCATCACTACAAGAATACTAGAAAATCTGTTTGTCCTTTTCATAGATAAACAAATACACACCCATGAGGTTTTCCAAGTTATGTGAAGAAAATGTTTCTCTGTGGTAAACTCTTTCATACAATATAAAGTGTTTATGGATTTCTTCCTGTTTTTCAGGAGTATAAACCTTTCAAAACCTGCTTTGATAGCATTTTTTTTTCAAGTTGCTACTTGTATGTAGTAAACAAGTTCAGATTGGATAATAGATTTCTTGATTATAAGACAAGGGTTAATTTATTTTGTTAGAACAGTTGGTTATAATAATTTGATATTAAATTTAAAAATTTATCATGCTTCTTTAGACTATTTCATCTTACAGTCTATTTAATTTTATGAGAAATGAAGAAGAGAAAAAAATTCTATATTATTACACTATATATTTTTACAAGTGACCAATATAGGGTTAAACATGTTATTTTGTTATATATTTCTGGTTCATATAGCACAAATAGGGAATATTGCCCCGGCCCATGGGGAATTCAATGAGGACCTAGGGAGGGGGTCAAAAGAATGAAGGGACAAGAGACACAAAGAAGGAGAGTAAGTCTAGGATTCTGATCAAGCTCTCAAATTTTATTATCTTGTGGCAGTTTATAAAGACATAGCAAACCAGGAAAGTTAGGCAAGGATCATTGCTTAAGGCCATCCCACTATCGTATCCTTATTGCCCAAGACCATCCCACTATCATAACTGGCTTCTGGGAATTACCAGATGTTCTTTCAATTCCTGGGACCTGAGAACACAAACGTCCTTTCTTGATCTTGTACTTTAACTGACTAGTCTTTCCAGAACAACAAGTAATTTCATGTGTTTGGCTCCCAGCAGAATGTCAAATGTTTAATATAACTGCAAAGTTCTTGATTCTTAACTCAATATAGAGATTTGAAAATAAATAAACATGTATACTAGTCATCCTTGTTCTTTCAATCAAAGAATGTGAGTTTGGAGAGGTACATAGAAGAAAGTAGGTATTGTCAAATAGTCTATTTCTTTTATCATGATCAGTATAATAGTTTGTTCATTACATTTTCATGTACAATCTCTACATGTGTGTCAGCACCTTGGAGCTAGTATAGGACACACCTAGACAGTACATTCTCACCACAAAGAAGTTTTATTAACTCAGATGGGCAAACAGCAGAAGAGGTTGCCTGAGGATTGGGCAAAGTCAGAGAACAAGAAACAACTGTTTTTTTTTTTCTTCTTTTGTTCTGTTCTGTTTTGTTTTACAGTAGTGGGTTTTAAAGAGGAAAAACAGCAAGGAGTCTATGCTGAGGTAAGTTGGTAAGTCCTTATTTGACATGTTAGCCAAATAATAGATTTTGATTGTTGGACCTTTGTGTTTTGTCTAGGGACTAAGTCAGTGGCCAAATAATTGAATGAACCTTTGGGAGGAACTTTAGGAATATAATCAATGGATTTTTCTAACAAGGGAGAAAAAAGGAGAAAGGAAAATACCTGTTGGCATCATGTTTGACATTCTTGGCCCTATTAGAGAGACCTTCATTCATAAAATCTACACATCTATGGGCCACCAAGATGAATAAGTCAGAGTTGAAGGGATGTCATAAGAATTAAGAAGAATCCTTGCCCTTGCAGAGGATCTAGGATTGGTTTTTAGCATCCACATAGTGGCTAATGACCATCTGTAACTTTAATTTGAGAAGATCTGATGTTCTCTTCTGACCTTTGTGATCACCAGGCATGTGGAGGGAAAGCACTCTTATCCCTAAAATTCTAATATATATATATATATATATATATATATATATATATATATATATATATATATATATATGTGTGTGTGTGTGTGTGTGTGTGTGTGTGTGTGTGTACTTTAAAAGATTAAATACATAGATGTAACTGAACATGATAAATATAGACATAGATGATAGAGATAGAGAGAGATAGAGAGAGATGGTATGTTTTTAAATGATGGCTCAATTGATAAATGTGTTTATCACCAAGTCTAATGACCTGAGTTTAATCTGTAGGGCATACATGGAGAAAGAAGAAAACCAACTGACTCCTGAAAGCTGACCTCTGATTTCTAAATTCATATTATAGCAAGGATGTGTCCTTCCCCATGCATGTACAGTTCATACACACCTACCAGAAATATGTATTCAAGTTATAAAGGAAAAAGTAAAAATAGAATTTAAAAGAACTAGTAAGTAATCTCTTTCATAATATTTATTTTCACTTCCTCTAGTAATCCAAGTTACATGGTGTCCCCAGAGTATACTCTGAATAAAGCCTTTGTACCAGATTTTATATTGTGTCAACTTGGATTTAGTAGTAAATACACGTCTGAAACTTTAGTAGACTAATGAAGATAGGAATAACTCTGAACATTTTGTTTTACTGTGATATTTCCCTTTATTCTCTTGTGTTGAGATATGTGGTTTTTTAAAAATACTTCATCAGTTTTTAGGGGTTACTAGCACCCATATGATAATGCAGTTTGACTTTATAAACAATGTATTCACTAGGCTTTCTAAATTTTGAGATTCTCCTTCCTTAGCTGTCTAGTTAAATGTTTCTTGTACTGAACACTTAACAGTGAGAACAAATGATTCCTTTGGCATACCTTTAATTTGAAACTAAATAGCCCAGTAGTTTAGGTCACATACATTTTCGTCTCATTTTTGGTTCTACAAACATAGTTATGTGCTAATATCTACTTGCTCAGGAACATTGCATAGTAAACAATGTCTTTTTTAATTACGAAAGCTCAGTTAGATATCAGTCAAAGTTTTGATGTATGGTACATAACCTTATTCCATTTTCTCATAAACAAAATTAACCAAAGTGTGATAGCTAAAAGAAATCTCTCCAATATTCTTTATTAAAACAGTTTATATAGCAAAAAAGGGAATTGTGTAGAAACTACTATAAAAAATCATGGAGGACAAAAAAATTTGTGACCTGTTAGAAATAATCAAAATTGTTAATTACATCAATTCTGATTTTGTTTGTACGTGGTTTAAAATGTAAACTGACAATTTTTCCATAATTAAGTTAGCACATATCATACTACATTCCTAAAATGAAACTTATTTATCTTATTATGGAAACACTCAAGCACTATAACCAGCAACATACTTCAATTATCAGAAATAAAATTGCATTGCTTTATTTACTATTCACAATGAATATTACTGTGGCTAATTTACCTTATTAGTTTATATGTTTTGTTATTATCTTTTTTGAACAAAATTTCTTTCTGTCTTTGCTTTAAATCATTTTAATCGAACATCTTTTATAAATGAAAATTCATGTTGATTAATTATAAAATATAACTGTTTTGTTAAGAAGGCCATTATGAAAACCACTAGCATTCACATCAATACAATGAAGATCTTATTTTTGTCTCATTTCGCTCTTTTATCAATATATATGAATACATGTACATGTGTATATGCTCAAGGAATCTAGTAGAATAAAGTTTAAATAGAAAAAGGACAAGAAGCATTTTAGAAGCTGCACAATTGTGCTTTGAGTTTTAGGAAACAATAATTGCATCAGGATTGTCACTGTCAAATTCTTCTTCTTTTTTAAATAAATAAATAAATAAATAAATAAATTTTCTTTACAGCCCAGCCACACTTTCCCCTCCCTCCTGTTCTCTAAGTCCTTACTCTCCCTTCCCCTCAGCACCCACATCCAGTCCTCCTCTCTTTCTTTCCAGAAAAGGAAATGACTGCCATGCATATCAACTATTCCTGGCGTATCACCTTACAGTAAGACTAGGCTCATCTGCTACTAAGGCTAGAAGAGGCAGCCCAGTAGAAGGAAAGGGTCCCAAAGGCAAGCAACAGAGAATGTCACTGTTTCCTCTGTTAGCAGTCCCTGGAAGATCAAGGTGCATAACTGGTTCCTATGTACAGAGGGCCTAGATAAGTTCTTTGAAGGTTCTATGATTAGCAGTTCAGCTTCTATGAGCCCCTAAAGGCTCAGATTAGTTGATTTTGTAGATTTTCTGGTGGTGTCCTTAACCCCTCTAGATCCTCCAATATTTTCCTGGCCTCTTCTCCAGGACTCCCCAAGCTCTGCTTAATGTTTAGGTGTGGATCTTTGCATCTGTTTCTATCAGTCACTTGCTGAAGTCTCTCTGATGATGGTAATGCTATGCTCCTCTCTTAAAGCATAGAAGAATATCATTAACAGTGTCAGGGTGGGTGGGCTCCAATTCGTGATACGGGTCTCAAATTGGAATAGTCATTGCTTGGCAATTCCCTCAAATAATAGTAATAGTAATAATAATAATAATAATAATAATAATAACTATTATTATTATTATGCTCAAAACTTTATCCCTGCACATTTTATCAGGAGGACAAATTATAGATCCAAAGTTTTGTAGCTGGTATGGTTGTTCCAGTCTCATCATTGGAAGTCTTGCATGGTTACAGGAGATGGCCAGTTCAGGTTCCATATTTTCCCTTGCTAGGTATCTTAGTTTCTATTGCCCTATGTTTCTAACTTGTCCCTTCCCCACAAATCCAGTTATCTCTCCCAGTATTCTTTCCTTCTGTCTTTCCCATCCTGATGTATCTTGTTCCTTTACTCACCCTCTTCTCTGACCAATCCCCTACTCTAATCCACATAGGATGCATATTCTCTTTCCCCTTCTCAGTGAGACTCTTAAGCCCTCATTGTTACTTAGCTTCTCTGGGTCTCTAGATTGTAACACAGCTGGTTATCCTTTACTTCATAGCTAATATCCACTTATATGTGTGAACATACCATGTTTTTCTTTCTGGGTCTGGGTTATCTCATTCAGGATCATATTTTCTAGTTCCAGCGAAATTTTCATGATATCATTGATTTTAATAGCTTAATAATACTCAATTGTGTAAATGTACCACATTTTCTTTATCTATTTTTCAGTTGAGGGACATAGAAGATCTTTCCAGATTCTGCATATTATGAATAAAGATGCTGTTAACATAGTTGAGCAAGTGTCCTTGGTGTAGTATCTTTTGCATATATGCCCAGGCATGCTATAGCTGGTTCTTGACATAGGTATATCTATTCACAATTTTCTAAGGAAAGTCTCAAATGATTTCCACAGTAAACCTGTAAACGTTTGCACTCCACCTGGGAATAGAAGAGTATTTCTTTTGCTCCACATTCTTGCCAGCATATGTTTGTGGCTTTGTGGTTTGAGTGGTTTTTGTTCCTTTGTTTTTGTTTTGATTTGTTTTGCCTTTCAGATTGGTATGGTTGTAAAGTAGAATCTCAGAGTCATTTTGATTTGCTTTTTCCTGATTACTAAAAGCATTTGTAAGGACCCATGAAGAGGACCCCCAACTCAAGTCCCGATCAGCGTGCACCCAAGGAGACATGAGAGATTGACTCGATGCAAATGGCAAAAGGCAGTTTACTAACGAGGACCCTCAGATCGAAACTCATCCCACGGAGGGGAGAGAATTTCGATCCAGACCCCTGAGAGCTCAGGGCTTTTATAGGGGACAGTGTAAGGGGGAAGGGGAAAGTGGGAAATTCTGGCGTGGTTACATATAATTGGATATTTGAAACATCAGCACTTTGCGTAAGCAATCATTTTGACAGGCTGGATGGCCCACTATTTTTGACCATGAAGCCTCAGACCTTCTAGGATAAACACCAGGTAGCCCATTACTCACTTGGGCATGTTTAGACTGGTCAAGATTTGTCTTTGGTTGTTTCTACATTTCTGGTCACCTTGTCCCTAGAGGGGCTTGATATTTTTATTATGGCTATTCTCAGCAAGCTCAGCAAGCCATCCGGCGGTCTTTGCCAAGTTGTGTTTAATTTTTACTCTCACACATTGAAGATTTTTTTGTTTCTTGGCAATTAGAAATTCTCAGATGAGAATCTTTTGTTTAGCTCTGTACCTCATTTGTTGATTAAGTTTTTTGGTTTGTTTATGTCTAACTTTTTTAGTTCCTTACATATTTTGGATATTAGCTCTCTTATCAGATATGGGATTGGTGAACATTTGTTCCCATTCTGTAGACTGTCATTTTGCCAGTGTTGTTTGCCTTATAGATGCTTTTCAGTTTCATGTGGTCCCATTTATTAATTATTGATCTTATGTTTTGAGCTATTTTTGTTCTGTTCAGGATGTTGTCTCCTGTACCAATGTGTTCAAGGCTATTTCCCTCTTTGTCTTCTACTAAATTTAGTGTATCCAGTTTTATGTTGAGGCAATGAATGAGTGGTAGAGGGGATGGGTATGGGATAAAGGGGCATATCAGGATCAAATGTGTGATGTGGGAAGAGACAAGGAGGAAAGCCTGGGAGAGTGAATGGAAATTGGTGGCTGGCAGGGATGGGCATCTCTAGGAGCTACCAGAGACCTGGGATGGGGCAGACTTTTGGGAGTCTCTCAAGGTGACTCTAGCTGAGCTTGTTATCACTAGGGGATATGGAACATGAAGTGGCCACCTCCTGTAACCAATCAGGAACCTCAGTGAAGGCATAAAGGCACAAACTCACCCATAGGACTTTCAACCCATAATGCATGTGTGCTTCCTACAAGAAGTACAGGGACAAACAATGTATAATCTGAGGGAATGGCCAACTTGTGACTGGCCCAACTTGAGATACATTCCACTTACAAGAACCAATTCCTGACAGTATTACCGATACTTTGTCATGATTGAAGACAGGAGCCTAGCATAACTGTCCTCTGAGAGGCTTTACCCAATATCTCACTAAACCAAATGCTGAGAACTGTAGCTAAACACTAGACAGAGTTTGTGGAGTCTTATGAAAGAGTTGGGAAAAAGACTGAGGGACCTGGAAGACATTGGGTCTTCACAAGGAAACAAACATAATCAATTTTCCTGGATCCTGGGGGACTCTGAGAGACTGAACCATTAATCAAAGAGCATACATGGACTGGATCTAGGCCCCTGCATATATGTAGTAGATGTGCAGCTTGGTCTTCATGAGGGTCCCACAAAAACTGAAGCAGGGGCTATCCATAAATCTGTTGGCTGCCTGTGGATGTCCTTCCCCTAACTGAGCCTAATTATTTAGTATCAACTGGCAAGGATGTGCCTAGTCCTACAGTGACTTGATATGCCATGGTGGGTGATAGCCAGGAGAGACTTTCCATTCTCAGAGGGAATAGATGGAGGCATGGCAGAAGGAGTTGTGTGCTTAGGTGATTCGAAGGGGGGGTACTGCCATCTGGATATAAGATGAATAAATAAATAAATTAATGAAAAATTAAATTGGTTAAAGATTTACTTGAAAATCATTTAGCATAAAAAATAAAAATTAAAAAAACAAAGAAACAACAACCAAAAAACACAATAAAAGTGCTGACTTGGATTCAGTCACAATATATAATATGCATAGACATTGTTATTGACAAAATAATTTATTGGTTTTCATTTTCATACAAATTTTCAAGAAGGTAAAATTTAGTCAATTGTAAAAACAAGTACTTAAAAGCTAAAATTAAGCCATGGATAGTGACTCTAATATAATAGGATATCATTCTGGGGTATAGTTCACATTAAGAAAAAATGAGTAATATAGAAGCCAAAAGTGTAAAACTTTTTTTTCTTAGTAAACATTAAGATTTAGAAATATCTTTTAAAAATAGATCTTCAATTAAAGTAACCCAAACCATTTTGAGGAAAGTTATTTTTAGTCTATGGTAGTAGTAAAGAAATCCAGAACTGAAATCTTCTTGGTTTCAAAAAGAACATTTTATTACATTTCTGAATATAATTTAAAAATAGTATATAATATATCTATGGATAATCAAATATGTTTTTACCTTATCACAATTTTATTGCTAGGACTGCCTTTATTGGACATTTGTAGATGAAATAAATATACATGTATATGTGTGCTATGTTTGTATGTGTGTGTGTGTGTGTGTATATATATATATATATATATATATATATATATATATACATTACTTGAACTCTAAGACTCAGAATAACCTCTGGCAAAAATAGAAACAATAGAAATGAGTTTAGCTTCTTTCACAAGTACAAATATACTTTAAAATAAGAACATTATCTTTTTTTGTCATCTGAATGTTAATCTGTAAGTAGGTATTCCCTGCTTCCACATATTTTTATCCTTACTTTGCTCATTTCCTATGTACTTTGATTTAAAATGATACATTCTTACACTATTCATCCAGTCCTTGGCTATTGTTTTCTTTTACCTATAATAATTTTAAACTCCTGAGAGTAATCAGCAACCATTTGAACTGTACTACAACCCAGAGAAATGAAAAGAAAGTAGGGTTACGTTCTTATTGAGTATTTTGAGAAAAGTGGTTTGATCTGGTGCCTGTAATCAGAGAACTGCTTGAGCCAGTTGGAGTAAGCATTCAGCTTACTCCTTAGCCAATGTATATTGTTATCTCCTTATTCAATTATGCAAACCAGACAGGCAGTATTCCTCAAGTTAATTCTGAAATTTTTATACTCCCCTATGTTTTCAATATCCTTGAATGGATAAAAGGAACATATTTAATATAAATCCTAAAAAGAAAGATACTTCAAAATATCATTTCTGAATTAGTTATTTATGTTAAAGGACACATTGATGATTAATATAAAATATATAAATATAACACAATGTGAAACATTTAAATTAAAAGAGCCTTAGGAAAAAAAAGAACTGAAAATCATTTCCCAGTTTTCCTCTATTTTGAAATAGATTAGCAGATACAGACTTCAATGTTTTCTTACACATTTGAAATAGAAATTGTCAAGATGATCAACATGTGCTTTTCTTTTCTCCTAATTACTAAAACATTTGATTCTGACAAGTATTTCGTAAACTTACTTTTAAAAACTGTTTCCTGTAAAAAAACCAATGTCTGTATGTCAATGTCTTAAAATATTATTAGTTTAGGTAATCACTAAATCATTTTTCAGGAATCTTTCTGTCGTTTATTAGTAGATAATTAATAATAGGAATTTAGTAGTGTGAATAGTGGAATTACTTTGAGTTTCTAGCTATATTGGAAGTATATGATCCTTCCCTAGTAAGAAGAGACCCATTGCCCCAGCTGTAATAATTATTTCATTTATGTGCCTGGCAGAGATAATATGGCATTTAGCTAAAAACTCAGAAGTTCATTCTCTCTTAAAATAGGTAAATGTCCCCCCGGACCATTTCCTGAAGTGTCCGGAGGCCCAGGAGGTCAGTCAAGCATTCTAGGGATTTGTATAGGAGATGTATGTGACCACTGGGAGCTATTGGGGGATTAGTTTAGCATGGATTTTGTGAGCAATTTATTCAAGACCTTATTCTCATTCACAGAAGACTGCTCCAAAAGACACCTTTGATTCCCTGGAATCAAAAGATGTATAGCATCTGAATGGCTTTTAGTGCTGTGTAGTCTGTCCTCTTGAATCCTCTATATCTATGTATTTGACTAATATATGGGAAAAAGCATAGACAAGCATGTGTACAGACAGTGATTTTTTTTTAAATTTTATTAGAGAGAGAATTTTATTTTTTACTTTTTTTACTATTTTCTTTTATTGGATATTTTATTTACATTTCATATGTTGTCCCTTACCCCATCCCCCACCCACCCGGGAACCCCCCATCCCCTTACCCCTCCTCCTTCTACTCCATGGATGTAACCCCCACCTAGCCCCCCACTCCCACTTCCCCACCCTCAAAATTCCCACACCTTGTGGCGTCCAGCCTTCATGAGGTCTTACATCTATGCCCGGAAGGGCCCTCCACTATTACTTATTCAGCTAAAGCCCTGGATCCCTCCCTAAGTGCTCCTAGGCTGGTGGTTAGGACCCTGGGAGCTGTGGTTGGTTGGCATTGTTGCTCTCCTCATGGTGCCAAAAACCCGTTCAGCTTCTTCAGTCCTCACTCTAACTCCTCCATTGAGAACCCCATGATCAGTTCAATGGCTAGTTGTGAGCATCTGCCTCTGAATATGTCAGACTCTTGAAGGCCTCTGAGGAGACATCCATATCAGGCTCTTATCAACATGCACTTCCTGACTTCCACATCAGCATCTACCTTTGGTGACTGCACATGGGATGGATACTCAGGTGGAAAGGTTTTCAAATGGCCCCTCCTTAGGTTTCTGTCCCTCACTTTGTCTCCATATTTGCTCCCTTGAGTATTTTGTTGCTCCTTCTAAGAAGAACTGAATCACCCCTACTTGGTCTTCCTTTTTTATGAGCTTCATGTGGCCTGTGAGTTGCATCTTGGGCATTTCAAGGTTCTGGGCAAATATCCGATAATCAGTGAGTGAATACCATGTGTGTTCTTTTGTGATTGGTTTACTTCACGGAGGATGATGATTTCTAGTTCCATCCACTTACCTAGGAAACTCTCAAATTCATTGTTTTTAATAGCTAAGTAATACTCCATTGTGTAAATATACCATATGTTTTGAATCCATTCCTCAGTTGAAGGACATCTGGGTTCTTTCCAGCTCCTGGCTATTATAAATAAGGCTGCTATGAACATAGTAGAGCATATGTCCTTGTTATATGTTCGAGCATCTTCTGGGTATATGACTAGGAGTGGTATAGCTGGATCCTCAGGTAATACTATGTCCAATTTTCTGAGAAACTGCCAGACTGATTTCCAAAGTGGTTGCACCATCTTGCAGTCCCACCAACAATGGAGGAGTGTTCCTCTTTCTCCACACCCACGCCAGCATCTACTATTACCTGAGTTTTTAATCTTAGCCATTCTGACTGGTGTGAGATGGAATCTCAGTGTTGTTTTGATTTGCATTTCCCTGATGACTAAGGACACTGAACATTTCTTTAGGTGCTTCTCGGCCATTCGAGTTTCTCCCGTTGAAAATTCTTTGTTAAGCTCTATACCCCATTTTTTAATAGGGTTATTTGGTTGTCTGGAGTCTAATTTCCTGAGTTCTTTGTATATATTGGATATTAGTCCTCTAGCAGGTGTAGGATTGGTAAAGATCTTTTCCCAATTTGTTGGTTGTCGTTTTGTCCTATTGACAGTGTCCTTTGCCTTACAGAAACTTTGCAATGTTTTGAAGTCCCATTTGTCAATTCTTGGTCTTAGAGCATATGCCATTGGTGTTCTGTTCAGGAACTTTTCCCCTGTGCCCAAGTATTCGAGGGTCTTCCCCACCTTCTCTTCTATTAGTTTCAGTGTATCTGGTTTTATGTGGCGGTCCTTAATCCACTTAGACTTGAGCTTTGTACACGGAGATAAGAATGGATCAATTTTAATTCTTCTACATGTTGTCCTCCAGTTGAACCAGCACCATTTGTTGAAAATGCTGTCCTTTTACCACTGGACAGTTTTAGCTCCTTTGTCAAAGATCAAGTGACCATAGGAGTGTGGGTTCATTTCTGGGTCTTCAATTCTATTCCATTGATCTTCCTGCCTGTCTCTGTACCAATACCAGGTAGTTTTTATCACTATTGCTCTGTAGTACAGCTTGAGGTCAGGGATGGTAATTCCTCCAGAATTTCTTTTATTGTTGAGAATAGTTTTCGCTATCCTGGGTTTTTTGTTATTCCATATGAATTTGAGAATTTCCTTTTCTAACTCTGTGAAGAATTGAGTTGGGATTTTAATGGGGATTGCATTGAATCTGTAGATTGCTTTTGGCAAGATGGCCATTTTTATTATATTAATCCTGCCAATCCATGAGCATGGGAGATCTGTCCATCTTCTGAGATCTTCTTTGATTTGTTTCTTCAGGGACTTGAAGTTCTTGTCATACAGGTCTTTCACTTGCTTGGTTAGATTCACACCAAGGTATTTCATATTATTTGCAACTATTGTGAAGGGTGTCATTTCCCTAATTTCTTTTTCAGTCTGTTTATCTTTCATGTAGAGGAAGGCTACTGATTTGTTTGAGTTGATTTTATAA
>NW_021604563.1:10663642-10664710 GCF_004785775.1 Grammomys surdaster
TTGAGTTGATTTTATAACCAGCCACTTTGCTGAAGTTGTTTATCAGGTTTAGGGGTCACTTAAGTATACTATTATAACATCTGCAAATAGTGATATTTTGACTTCTTCCTTTCCCATTTGTATCCCTTTGACTACTTTTTGTTGTCTAATTGCTCTGGCTAGGACTTCCACTACTATATTGAATAGGTAGGGGGAGAGTGGTCAGCCTTGTCTAGTCACTGATCTTAGTGGGATTGCTTCAAGTTTCTCTCCATTTAGCTTGATGTTGGCTACTGGTTTCCTGTAAATTGCTTTTACTATGTTTAGGTAGGGTCCTTGAATTCCTGATCTTTCCAAGACTTTTATCATGAAGGGATGTTGAATTTTGTCAAATGCTTTCTCAGCATTTTTTCAATGGAAGAGGAGGTCTTCTGTTTTGTGGAGGCTTGTTGCCCTAGTGAAGGAGGAAGCTAGAGGGGGGTGAAGCAGGGGTGGGTGGGGGTGGGGAAATTTTCTCTTAGAGGAAAAGTAGAAGGAAGATGGGGGGAGGGTTTTGCAAGGGGAACAACATTTGAAATATAAATAAATAAAATAATTAGTAGATAAAGAAACAAAATGAGGAGAAAGAATACAACGAGGAACAGTTAGAGGTCAGACTAGGAGGGAGATAACAACTGAACTGTAAAAGAGAATCGTAGAAGTATAAATTTTTTAATAAAGGAAAATAAATAATGGAAAAAAGAAAAAACCAACCAACCAACAAACAAAAATAATAAAACAAACAAACAAAAAAACCCAGAAGATGACCAACAAACAAACAACAATACTTTGTGTTGTGGATCAATATTGAAGTAACACTAAGCAGGACGATGACAACGGGTTCCTACAATTTTCAGGCTTTCCAGGGTACCTAAAGCAGACCAGATCAAAAAACCAAAGCTATGTAGAAAAGATGCTAAACAAAGTCTAAGGTAATATTTGAGTAACTGACAAGTATAATTCCAGCTATTTTGAGTTAAAGGGGATCAAAGAAACATGGTCTACAAGTCCATGGTGTGAGCCAGTGTCTCACAAAAAAATAAAAAAAAA
>NW_021604563.1:10669710-10684365 GCF_004785775.1 Grammomys surdaster
GGATTTCTGTGATTCCTCTTTAAGGGCTTCTATCTGTTTACTTGTACCCTCCTGTATTTCTTTAAGAGAGTTATTTAATTCCTTCTTATAATCCTCTATCATCATCATGAGAAGTGATTTTAATTCTGAATCCTGCTTTTCAGGTGTGATGGGGTGTTCAGGGCTTGCTATATTGGGAGAACTGGGTACTGATGATGCCAAGAAACTTTGGTTTCTGTTGCTTATGTTCTTGTGCTTGCCTTTTGCCTTCTGGTTAACTCTAGTGTTACCTGCCCTCACTGTGTAAGACTGGAGTCTGTATTTCCAGTTATCTTGCTTGTTGCACAGCTCCTCAGGGTCCAGATGTCTCTGTGGTCTTATGATCCTAATATCCTGGGGGGAAGAACTCCTGGGACTCAGGCCACCTCTTGGATCTGGAAATCCTCCTGCTCTGGGTGCAGTGGGTCCTCTAGGATGGCTCAGGATACGATGTCTCCCAAGTGCAAACCACCTTGCTGTCTGCTGTTCTGAGTGCAGTGGCTCCTCTGCTGCTCTGAGTGCAGTGCTCCTCTAGGATGACTCAGGAGTCAGTATCTCCACAGGACAGGAGCAGACCAACTCTGTGTCTGCCTCAGCCCAGTGGTCAGGCAGGAGAGCCAGACAGTGGTATTTTTAAGTACTGAAGGACACTGGTCCATTCCTGGTTTAGTTAAACTTATACCGACTTATCAAATTATTTTTCTTTACTTTTAACATTTTGATAATCCTAAGGATATATCCTAAAGTTTATATTGGAAAGCCAAGTTTTAAAGTGAGTTTTAAGGGTAGACAATAAGTTATTTAAAAGAAGGAAATGTAAATTGTTAGTTCAATTTTATCACACAGTGTCCTCTCTTACAAATAGCCTACTGTAGTCCACATACTATTTTGTTAACTAATTGTTAACTAGCCATATGACCCCAAATCAGAATCTCACTTCATTTTGAGATATGAAATACAAAATGAGAATAGAAAGTATTGTGAACTGAGTTGATTTGCATTTTTGTAGTTACATCATGTTAAATTTCAGAATTTTATTTGGCAATCATTTATTTTGTTGTTATTTTATAGTGATGTGAATTAGAATTAAGATGAATCTATCATTTTCACTGAATTCATAACTCAAAATATAATTGGAGAAACCACAATCAATAGAAGCACATTATGATTAAAAAAAATAATACAAAAAAGCTTAGGCACATAAACATAAACAAGTGCATGATCTTATAAAGATAGCAGCTCATTAACTTTCATAAGTCAATGTGTAATTTACCCCAAAAAGGTATAAGTGTAAATTATAAGAAGTCTTAAAATTTGTTCTTCAAAATTTATATGTATATAGACACAAATATAGGGTCAGTAATATGGTTTATTAGAAAAAAATATCCTTCCAAAGCATGATAAATTTTATCAGAATTATCTGTCTTATTCTTTAAAAAATTCATACATATACTGTGGATTATTGGTTGACTATCATTGACTTAATAGCTAATTTCTACCCATAAATGAATACATATAGTATTTGTCTTTCTGAGTCTGGCATAGTTCCACCTACATGCCTGCAAATTTCATGATGTCATTTTTTTCAACAGCTGAGTACTACACTATTGTGTAAATATCATGTATTTTCTTTACCCATTTTTTTGATGAGGAACATCTAGGTTGCTTCTAGATTATGGATATTATGAGTACAACAGCAATGAACATGGTTGAGTCAATATCCTTGTGGTAGGGTGAATCAACCTTTGGGTATACACACAAGAAAAATAGCTGAGGTAGATTGATTCCCATCATCTGAAGAATCTTCATTCTTATTTACATAGTGACTATGGAAGATTGTACTCTCTCCAGCAGTGAACGAGTATTCTTTAGTTCTGATATATTTTGTAAAACGTGGTATGGTGCAGTGAGACCTACCAGCTATAAGACTGGTCTAGCATAAAATGAAGTTTATTTGGGGAACTGGAAGCAGGTTGGGAAGGGAGTAGAGGGAAAGAGAGGGGACAGAAGAGCAGAGAGAGAGAAAGAGAGAGAGAGAGAGAGAGAGAGAGAGAGAGAGAGAGAGAGAGAAAGAGAGAAAGAGAGAAAGAGAGAGAGAGAATAAGAGACAGAGAAGGCACAGGGAACACTGGGAGAGAGTAGGAGAGTAGGTTGGGGGAAGTAGAGAGAGAGACGCCAGAGGTGGGAAGAGGCCAGAGGTGGGAGCTTTCAGAGAGGGAGAGAAAGGGGTCAGGGAGTGCAAGAGAAGCCAAACAGTCTTTTTATAGCAAGCCAGGCTCTTACATAGTTGTTGCTAGGTAATTGATGGGCAGAGTCTAGTGCTAATCTGCTAACACATTCTATATTCTACATAGCATGGATTGTCACTTGTTTTGTTAGTCTTAGCCATACTGACTGTCATAAGCTGAATTTGCAAAGTAGTTTTGATTTGCGGTTTCCTGATGAAGATGGCTGAAGATGGCTGTTGAACATTTGAGTAAGGGACTAGAGGAAATTATAAATCTCCTTAGAAAATGGAAATAAAATAGACATGAAGGAAAGGGATCTGAAATGCGAACATAAAACAGGAATGTTGCAGAGAGAGGATGTTGTGGGAAGAAGAGAGTGAGATAATAAAAATTAATTGTCATTGGAGAGGTAATAAGGAAGCCTATAATATAGTAGATACTAAAATATATACTGCTGTCTTAGTCATTGTCCTGTTGCTGTGAAGAGATACCATGATCACAGCAATGCTAGTTTCAGAAGTTTGGTCCATTATCTATGGCAGTGAAAATAGTGGCATGCAGGAAGATATGCTGCTGGAGAAGTAGCTGAGCTTCATGCATGAGGATCCACAGGAAGCAAGAAGAGAGATCCACTGCACATAGGATTTTTAAACCTCAAAGCCCACCTCCAATGACACGTTTCCTCTAACAAGGCCACAACTATGAATCCTTTTAAGTAGTGCCGCTTCCTAAATATTCAAATATATGATACTTTGAGGGACATTCTTATTTAAACTACCATAACTGTCAAATTTATATGTGATTTACCCACAAAATGCAACACCTATTCAAACAAGGAAATCTACTAATTCTTTCAAATAATGATACTCCTTAAGCATTGAGCCAATGGTGTCCATTCTTTTTCAAACCACCACAACATATATGTAGACAAACTAAAGGAAATTACTAAATAATAGGGCTCCTAGTATAATTCTCAAATAACCCAAGATTTTTCCAAGACTAGGCTGTTCACCACAAACTGACTGGAAATTGCAGTGTTCATTGCTGCTTTATTCACAATATTTACAGGTTGGAAACAACCAGATATTACTCAGAAGAAGAATGAATAAAGAAAACATAGTGCATTAACACAATGGATAATTACATAGCTGTTAAAATAAAAAACTTTATATTTTCAGTCAAATGGATGAAATAAAAAAAATCATCCTGTGTGGAAGACAAGCATAATATTTTTCCCTTGTATGTGGTTATTAAATGATAACCAGGCTATAATCTGAAGTGGTTAGGTCTAAAGAAAGGGTCTATGGGAGCATACATGGATCTCTGTGGGATGGAATATAGAACAGATTTTATGGGTAGAATTGGGGTGCTGTGATCTTGAATGGGAGGGGAAGATCAGTTTTTGGAGGGGAAGGAAATGCAGAAAGAGATAGCTAGAACTGAGAGACGTTTCAGGGTGTTATGTAATCTTAATGTATTGGAAATGTTCTCAAATAGATGGATGTTCGGCTAATTAAGTCTACAAAACCAAAGTCTACCATATTTCTCATCCTGTTTATCAATTAGAGGACCTCAATGTAATGTAGCGTATAATTATCTAGATTGAGCTAGACTTGCTATAGCAACTTCTAAATTTTGAAATTGTTTCAACCTAATCATGTTTAAATAACCTAATTTGTGAGATTTAAACTTCTATGTAAAATCTAGCACTTTAACATTTTTCTCATTAAGTTTTCTTTTATTATTTTTGAGATTACAGTATAATTACAACATTTTTCACTTTCTTTTCTTCCCTCCCAAACCTCCCACATAAACCTTCTTCCCCTCTTGCAAATCCATGACCTTTTTTATATTATTTATTGTTTCTTGCATATATGTATGTGTATAACCACAGATACATATACTGTTAAACATATAAGTACAACCTCCTCAATTTGTAGAATATTACTTGTGTGTATGTTTTCAGTGTTGACTATTTAGCATTGGATAAAGATTTTGTGTTCTCTTCTGTAGGGAACAGTTTCTTACATTCTAATAATTTCTTAGCTTCATGTAGTTCTTTAATCAGGTTTAAGGTCTCATGTGCTTTCTACCATTTACTGTGGTATATCTACTATCATCTTTACTCAGCTCAAATTTAGAAAAATCATATCGGTGAGACTTTAGGGGAATAGCTTCTGACATTACTAAGAAACACAGAATCACAGCAAACTTCTTGACTATCTGGCCTTTACAATTTTTCCACCTCCTTCACTGCATGATCCCTGAGTCATGGGAATATTTTTTTATAGATATGTCCATTAGGACTAGACCGAACAACTTTGCATTTGATTGGTTGTGATTTTCTGTAATGGTATCTTTCTATGGTAACATTTACTAATTCTTGAATGCATGACACTGTACCATAATTATTAGTTGTATTAAAAATTATTTTCATCTAAAACCATATTTTAAAATTTTTTTCTTTGGTTTGATGAAGAGAGAAAATGTCATTTTCACATACTTTATGTTGAAATAAAGTTCAAAATATTAGCCTTTTTGTTTGTTTGTTGTTTGTTTGTTTGTTTTGAAGGAGGATCTGATATATGCCAGGTTGTATCACAATGCAATGTATCACAGCATAGCTCTGAGCTCTTGATCTACCTTTTGTCACATACCAAATTTTTGGATTAGAGTTATATGCCAACATGAATCTCTGCACACATCTAGACAGGAATACGTTCACTTCTTCTTTCAAACTACTCAGATATATTTTTAAATATTTTGTTAAAACACAAAGCAAAAATGGGTCACACCATATCTTAGGCTTGGAGTCTTTAAAGCTATAATGTATGCAGTCATATAATTTACCTTGCACACTATAACAAACAACATTTTAGCAAAAATTTTGCAAGCACATGATTGGCTTTCATCCCTTTAACCTGCCAATCAATAACCATGCTGTTTACTGTTTGTTAAACTTATAGCATGAAGTTTATATCTATGTTGTGGCACTTCAGTGACAGGCTCAAAATGAAATCCAGCTCAGGGAAAGGCCCCAGGGCCTGACACTAATACTGATGTTATAGTGTGCTTACAAACAGGGGCCTATCATGACTGCTCTCTGAAAGGCCCAACAAACAGGGGAAAGAATCATATGCATATTTTTATACCTAACCAACTGACAGAATCTGGTGACACCTGTGGTTGAATTAGGGAAAAAATGGAAGAAACGTAGGAGGAGAGCTACCCTATAGGACGACCAGCAGCCTCAACTGACCTGTATCTCTGGGATCTCTCAGACATAGAGCCAACTACCGGGCAGCATATACCAGCTGATATGAGGACCCCAATACATATGCAGCAGAGGAGTGCTGGGTCTGGACTCAGTCAGAGAAGATGTACCTAACCCTAGAGAGATGTGGGGCCTCAGGGAGTGGGGGGGTTTGTTAAGGTGGGGCTTGAGGAGTGGGGACATCCTCTTGAAGGCACAGGGTGGGTGTGGGATATGGAATAGTTGGAGGATGGACAGGGAGGGGGATGAACTTTGGGTTGTAATAAAAGATGAAAGAATAAAAAAATTTTAAAAAATACAAAAACTGCAATTTCTGTTAAAGTAAATGTACATATTGTAACAGATGATTTCCCAAATATAAGTGGCTTATCATTTATATTAAATATTGAACAGAATTTATCATGAATTTACAGCTGTCATTTTTGCAGTGCTTTAGAAACCTTGAATCCTTCCTTCTGTGGCTCATCTGACTTCAATAAGATACTTACGAAGTCACTGGAGAATAAGCAACTGTTACCACAGCAAAATATTATGAAACAGGCTTGGAAGCAGTGTCCCACACTTCTTTGCACATTTGGTTTTCCAGATATCAGAAATTAAGATGACACTTAAGGAAGTCTAATAAGTGTGATTAATCTGTACAAAAAGAAGCAAGCAATGAGTTTGGTAACTATACTTTAGAATCTATTGCATTACAGAAAATGTTTTTGTTTTATTTTTTAAAATAAAAGTTTACTCTTCTTCTTCTAGATCCATTTTTTTACAATTAAGCACTAGAAAAAGCATATACTTTTATGTAACGTTAAATATTAATGGTAATGCTGATACAGTTTTATTGACTTGTAAGGAGCAAGCACAAAGTGCATTAGATTGAAATGTATACTTAACAGAGTTCAAAATAATGTATAACTCATGAAAACAATTTTATCTAGCCTTTCTCTTTGAGACTGAATGTGTCTGTGAGATCAGTTGGTCATATTTGCAGAATTCTCTTCATAGAGCTTACAATGTACTACATTCTTAGTAAATAAGTTTTTTTTTTCCATTATTGGAGATATTGTATCATGCTTATAACAGGAAAACTTCTATCACCATAATGACAGTATGCTCATACATTTATGTTTTTAGTAAAAATCATAAATCATCAACTACATAAAATGGAGGCTGACCTCTTTTTCTAGGAATGATCCAAATACTTTATATCAAATGCTTAGTGTGACATATGAAAGAACAATCCTTTAAGGTTTTATTTACTGTAGCAGAAACATATGGATATATTCAAATAAAGAACTTTTGTTGAACAGATGTTTTTACCTGATATCTTTTTGCAATATCTTGTCCTATAACATAACACAGTTACTTTCTTCCTGTTGTCGTAAATACCAATATGTTAAAATATTTAATATATAAATTTTGTTTCACTAACTCTATTGTAGTAGGCAAGGAATCAGCATTTTCTTATAAAGATCCTGAATGTTGCAAATTTTCTTGAACAATATTTTGAATCTTTTAGTTTCCTTATTTTTATCATAATATAAAAAATAATACAAAGAGACATGCCAATAATAAATTATGTTAAACATCCTGATTATTCATCATACTCCCAATTAAAGCATTTGCAAAGTTCAGGGTTCCTTCTTCTTCACAGTTTTCCCATTTGCTGTCATCTGCCACCTCTCTTCAGACATACAAACCAAAATCCAGACAAACAAAATAGTATTAATAGCTAAGGATGACAAGACATTAGAAATGGTGATTTGAGCTAAATTTTTTATCTCTAATTCATTTATGTCAGTCATTTTCTGACCTTGATAAAAGCTTACTAACATATATTTACTTTATTTAAATACATACTTCTTATGAGAATGGGGAATAAACTTCATTCACTGGGAGAAAATGTTTATGCAGTTATTATATAAATTCACCAAGTAAAGCATTTCTCTGTGTTTATAAATTATATTCTTATTTTTTCTTTATTCATAACTCAAAAAGAAAGATATTTAATGGCTATTAAAACAAAATATAAATATACTGTCAAATGGGTAATTAAAATTTTTGAAACATTCTTCCTACTTGTTAGTAAAATAACTATATCTCATTTTTTAAAAAAAGCTGCTAATAATCATTTATGTTATCAGCTATGATTTGTTCATCCTAGCAGAAACAAGCTGTATAAAAGAATTAATACATGAAAAGTGAATACATCTTGATATAATGTATTTTAAACACTTTAATGTTTTGTCAAGTTGATTTTTAATGAATGAAAAGTTAATTTTGAATCACATGTATGTATGCAAAATTAGTTTACATCAGTCTCTTGGAATTGGAATTGATGTTTTCCTCATGGAAGTTCTCATTTTAAAACCCTTTCAGTGTTCTTATATGCTTAAATTTTAAAATTCAATATTGGTACAATATGAGAAATCAAACCAATAACTATTTTATATTGAATATCTTTTTTGTAAAAGATGATATACGTTACAGTATACTGTAAGAAAAATTGACAGTCATGCAATCAATTACATAGTGTCAACACACATTTCCAGTGAATTCTAAGCATACATGACTAAATAATTAAATATAGAAAAAAGGACCAAAATTTTTATCATAAAGATAAACTTCAAATCCATGACTTCAAGATCATCTTTTTAACATTTTATTTATTTAATTGAATTTACATACAGATCACAGGTCTCCTGTATCCCCCCACAGGCCCCTTCCATCCTCCTTCCTCTTTTTCTTTAAAGAGAGGGAGACCACCATAGGTATCACCCAACTTTTGCACATCAAGTCACTGCAGGACTAGTGGTATCTTCTCCCACAGGGCCACAGGGACTCCACAGAAAGACCAATTAGGTCAAATAACCTGGACCCTTGTGGATCTCTGAGACTGAATCACTAAGAAAAGAGCAAGCACAGGTTTGATCTAGGCCCCCTGCACATATGTAGTAGATGTGCAGCTTGGTCTTCAGGCTAGTCTGCCAACAACTGAAGCAGAGCTGTCACTGAATTTCTTGCCTGCTTGCATATCCCATTCCTGTAACTGGGCTGACTTGTCTGGCCTTAGTGAGAGAGGATGCACCTCTTCATGCACTGGTTTGATGTGCTAGAGGTGCAATGCAGGGGAGTAATATCCAGCTACACCATTCCTGAGCATATAGTCAAAAGATGTTCTACCATACCACAAGAACACTTGTTCAACCATGTTCATAGAAGCCTTATTCATAATGGCCAGGCACATTCCTTAGCCCAGAAGTTTTTCAACTGAAGGATGGATAAAAAGAATATGGTTTTATTTATATAATGGAATACTTCTTTGCTATTAAAAACAAGGACATCATTAAATTTGCAGGCAAATATATGGAACTAGAAAATATCCTGAGTGAAATGATCCCCAAAAGACATCCATGGTATGTATTCACTTATAAATGAATATTCCATAAAGTATAGGATAAACATGCTACAATCCACAGACTCAAACAAGAGAAATAACAAGGAGCATCCTAGGAAGAAGGTTTGAATATTTCTCAGAAGGGAAAATCAAAGATAAGATAGAGAGTGGAAGAAGGCAGGGTGAGCAATTGTAAGGATAACAGGGGAAAGGACAGATGTTGTTGCCAGGCCGGAAAGGCTCTCTAGGGCCTGACAGAGACCTGGGTCTAGAGAGACCCTAGGGAATCTCTAGGGATTACTCTAGGTGTAACTCATGGAAATAGGAGATATGAAACCTGCATAGAAAACTTTTGTCCCAAAATATGTCCTTCCTTCAAAATGTGCAGGGGCAAAATCAGAGTCTGAGGAATTGACCAACCATTTACTGGCCCTATTTGAGACCCATCCCATGGGCAAGCATGAATCCTTGACAGTATTAATGATACTCTGTTACACTTGTGAACAGGAGTCTAACTGAACTGACCTCAGAGAGGCTTTACCTAACAGCATAATAAAACAGATGCAGATACCTACAGTAGACAGAAGCTCGGGATGTCATGAGGAAAAGTCAGGAGAAGAATTAAGGGACCAATGGAATCAATTGTTTATGGGATTGGTGATTATTTTTCCCAGACTGTATAGGCTGTCATTTTGTTCTATTGATGGTGTCCTTTGACTTATAGAAGCTTTTCAGTTTTATGAGGTATCATTTATTAATTGTTAATCTTAGAGCCTGAGCAGTGGGTATGCTGTTCAGGAAATTGTCTCCTGTACTACTGTGCTTAGAGCTATTCCTCATTTCTCTTTCATTAGATTTAGTTTACAAAGTTTATGGTGAGATCCTTGATCCACTTAGAATTGAGTTTTGTGCAGGTGATGAATGTGGATGTCTTTGTAGTTTTCAACATGGAGAATCCAATTAGACCTCCACTGGAGGTCCTGCTTGGCTACATCTCTTCAGACTCCATGTCTCCCACTGTTAACAATCTTCACTAAAGTCATCTATATTGACTCCTGTGGGCTTCCTCTATCCTAGATCTCTGGGAAGTCCTAGAGATTCTCTTGTCCTCCCAGACCTGGCTGCTGCAGATTTTCATTCATTCTCCTGGCCTTCTGGACCTCTCTTCTGTCTCTCCCTGTACCTTATCTTGCCACCCCATTCCTCTCCCCTTCCCCAATATCACCCATTTCACTCACTCACTCTGCCTCCTAAGACTATTTTGTTTCTTCTACTGAGTGTGATTGAAGAATTCTCACTTGGGCCTTTCTTGTTTAACTTGTTTGTGTGTGGGAATTGTGAGGAATCTCAAATGACCAAGAAGCATTTAGAGAAATGTTCAACATCCTTAGTCATCAGGAAATGCAAATCAAAATGAACCTGAGATTTTATCTCATACCAATCAGAATGGCTAAGATTAAACTCACAAGGGACAGCACATGCTAGCAAGGATGTAAAGAAAGAAAATTGATCTTACAATGTGGTAAGATTACAAACCTGTACAACCACTCGAAAAATCAATCTGGCAGTTTCTTAGAAAATTGTAAATAGTTCTACATGAATTCCACTCTTGGACATATACTGAAAAGATGCTTCACCATGTCACAAGAACACATGCTCCACTATGTTTTTAGCAGCTTAATTCATAATATCCAGAAATTGGAAACAACCTAGTTGTCAGCTAAAGAATGGATACAGAAATAACTTTTGCAAGTTCCCTTTGACCTCATAAATGGCTTGCTTGTGCCAAGAATCACACACATATCCATATATAATGAATACATAAGTAAATGAATATAAAAAATTTAATAACCATCTAGAGACACTGAATATGGTGCTGGAAGTGTACAATGATAGTACACAGGATGCTGAGGAAGGAAAATCAGAAATTCCAGACAAGCTGGTGTTATATAAAGAGATTCTGTTTCAAAATAACACACACACACACACACACAAATACACAAACACACAGAGATGGTGGAAGAAATGATCAAATGAGTTAACAGACAAGTAAATAAATCAAATTCATGGCATAAGTAGTAACAAAAAGTAATCAAAATTTCTCATAAATGGTAGAAGATATTCTTGTTTATTGCATTTTCCCTAAATGTTTTATTAGTTTTTTTAAAATAATATATTTTGGTCATATTTTACTCTCCAACTCTTCCCAGTTTCAGTCTACTTCTCCACTCACCTTTATTTTCTCTCTTTTTCCCTACGATTAACAAATTTCCCTAAGATTAACAAATGCTGGCTTGACCGTTCTTAGATATGTGGCATTCCTTGGGAGTGTGACCAACTTACTAGGTACTACACTTAAAGAAATCTGTCTCTTCCATATCATCTAACAGCCGAAAGTAACTTCAACGTTAAGGGTGGTATTTGCATGACAATTCCCTCAATATGCTTGGATTTGGTGTGTCTTGGGGTTACACAGAACTGGGGCAGGATGCTACAACTTCTAGAAGTTGATATGCTCACAAGTCATTATTTCCTTATAGTCATATCCTGCCTCAGGCCTTACACCACTCCACCACTCACCACTTTTTCTTCTTCTCCTTCTCCTTCTCCTTCTCCTTCTCCTTCTCCTCCTCCTCCTCCTCTTCCTCCTCCTCCTACTCCTACTCCTCCTACTCCTCCACCCCCCTCTCTTTGTACATGTGTGTTCAATTTTCAGAGGATAATTTAGGGAAACAAATGAATGATGGATTACTGGCCTGTTATGTGTTAGGCTCTGTGTTTGATTTCTAGAACAGAAAAAAATGAAATACACCTCAACAAAGGATTACCATTCCATCCATGTTAGCAGTGGTATCAGTACAATATATCATTTCATCCTCAGCTAGGAAAGCAACAAGAATCTAAGTTCTAATATTTTTCAAAGTGATATAAATTCTTAGATATCTCTTGGGATATTTCATTTCCAATATATCCATGGTCATGTTCCACTTATAGATCAATGCATTTGGTGTGAAATCAAACATACTCTTTGTTCCAAGTACTAATTTTATCGTACATTAATTAAAGAAAGCAAATAGTTTTCTCACTAATTTCTTCAGTCCCCTCTGCTGAACCCAACTAATGAATTCTACATTTAAATATTTCACAATCTGTATCTATATTTCTCAATTCACTAACACAGCCTTATTCTAATTTCATTTTACTAAGGTCAAAGCAAAAACACATGAAACCAGTTCCTTTCTTTTTTTTTTTAAATCTTGAGTATCTCTAGTTATTTCTCACATGTTGTAATTGTAATATCACAGCATCTGCCTTATTTTGATTTGCTAGCTTTAGTAAATTATCTTCTAGACTTTGTTGCCAAGTTTTAAGCTTATCTCTCTGTTCCTCAGACTCACTTATAAACTTGTTCTAGAGTCTCTTCCAACTTCTGTCTCCAACCTTCATTCTCCTTTTTCTGTTGCTTATTTTGAATAATAAAATCCTGAATCTTTATTTCTAGTGTTTCTGGTAGCTTCTGTCTCCAACCTTCATTCTTCTCTTTCTGTTGCTTATTTTGAATAATAAAATCCCAAACCTTTATTTTAGTGTTACTTCTAATCTCTTTTCAAAGACAAAGATTTTTTTTTTTTTTATCTAGGACCATGTCTTTTGAGAAGACAGAGTAAATCAAGAGTATAAATATTGCAATAGTGATAAATGATAAGGTGTCTATTTTTCCTAAGTCAATTCCTGTCAAACAATTCAAAATAGCATCACATAAAGCCCAAAAGATATTTATTGTGTTTCTCATTTTTAAGTATCAAAAGGTTATATATCTTTTTTAATTCAAAGAATTACCTGGTCCGGAGCCCTAAGTTCACTCTTTCTGTCTGAAAACTATCTCCCAGGCAGTTGTGTCTTAGGATGACCTGCTCCTCCCTGCAGTTTTTACAAGGCACTGATCAATCCCAGCTGCAGGCTGAGTGCTGCTCCTGACTCTGGTAGCTCTTTGTTTGAGAGTTGGGGGAGGGAGCCTCTCTGTCATTCTTTGTAGGCCCCTCAGATTCAGTCAGCTTTTTATGTGGGTTTTACCTCAGGTAAGTTGAGTTCTAAGCAGTAAGTTGGGCGCCAATTTGTTGTGGTAAATCTCCAACCCATATAGGACCAGTCAAAGAAAACTCAACTCAATAGTTATGAATATATTCTGCAAGTCTAGATTGGGCAGATTCACCACTTCACTACTTTATTACTCATCTATGAGACCCTTATTACTTGAAGGTTTTCCAGATTCTGCATTTGTCCTTCTACCTCCTGCTTCTCTGTCATCCTCCCTCATCTTCTCTCTTTCTCTCTTCTCAGGAACCTTTATTTCTCCACCTCTCCTTCTTCTGCCTGATCACTGGCTCCAGCCTTTATTTTACAAATTAAGATGGGTAGAAGGTTAACTAGAATTCACCTGTTTAATGATTCACTCCTCCTCTGCAGCCCTTCCCAGGAAAGAGGAATCAACATCAAAATACAAGGCCAAGGCTATACACAACACCCCATATCCAGAAAAACTTTCAATGTACTATACCCCTTTCTCATTCCTGTGTTTGTTTATATGTTAGTAACTCTCCAGGAAATGTTCTTTACCACCTATATTAACAGCATTTTCCCCTCAAACTCCACTACTGAGTCACAAAATTTTGTTTCAAGGAATTGTTTACACACAAACACACACACACAGGAATACACTATTCTGCCTAACTTTAACGTATACATTTTTTTAAAAATGACAAGTTTTTCCTCTTGATTGGGAAAAAATGTTCCCTCTAACTTTTCTTGAACATAGTTTTGTTCAGTTAAGAACATCAGCATAACATTGCTACTTTTGTGTTAGTCAAATATCTTGCTGCTTTTCCACAAATATGTCTTCTAAATCTGTCTTTCTCCAATGAAATGTATCTGAGATTTATGTTGTGATAAAAGTTTGTTTCTGTCTTGAATCATCATATAGCATTTGAATTAGTAGTCATTTTTTTACTACCATCACATGACCATGACTTGGATCCTTTATAGGACAAGTGTTATTTGTGTAGTAGCTTAATTTGTCATATCTGCCAATAATACATCATACCAAAAATTCTACTAGTTTTATGAATTTGTGTTATAAGGTCATAAATAACTTTTAATAGCTTTTATAAACTCAAATATGATGTTATACATATGATGCTTTGAAAACCTGTTACTCATCAGGGGCACTCTGATTGGCAATATTGTAGCCAAATGAAATTGTAGTAACACTGGCCCCTGGAAATAATGGAAGTTGTATTAGAAAAAAAGATTTTACAACTTCAACATGAAACATTGTCATTTTTATTAAAACTGTTTATTTAATGGTTGTAATTCAGTTTCCAAGCACATTAAAAAGAACTAATTTTGTTACTGTCACTTTTTCCAAAAGAAACTCTTAAACCTCAAAGGTAATATTTGCCACAAAATTATCACAAATATGCCCATCTTCAAATCTCACCAGCCTGTCATAAAGGATTATCTTATTAACAAGTACTAGGTATGGAGTTCCAAAAGCAACTGCATTAACAATTATTTAATGACACTAAACAGTAGTGGGAATTAGTGAACCATATTTGAAATAAATTGTTAAAAATTATTTACCCTTCTGCCCCTGCCTGGTCCTCCGGGCTGGAGCAGACACAGAGTCAGTCTGCTCCCGTCCTGTGGAGAAACTGAATCCTGAGTCATCCAGGAGCCACTGCACT
>NW_021604563.1:10684375-10684934 GCF_004785775.1 Grammomys surdaster
AGCTGGAGCAGACACAGAGTCAGTCTGCTCCTGTCCTGTTGAGAAACTGAATCCTGAGTCATCCAGGAGCCACTGCACTCAGAGCAGCTGAAACTGAATCCTGAGTCATCGAGGACCCACTGCACTCAGAGCAGAAGGATTTCCAGATCCAAGAGGTGGCCTGAGTCCCAGGAGTTATTCCACCCAGGAGATTAGGAGCATAAGACCACAGAGACCTCTGGACTCTGAAGAGCTCTGCAATAAGCAAGATAACTGGAAATACAGACTCCAGTTTTACACAGTGAGGGCAGGTACCACTAGAGTTAACCAGATGGCGAAAGGCAAGCGCAAGAACATAAGCAACAGAAACCAAAGTTTCTTGGCATCATCAGTGCCCAATTCTCCCAATATAGCAAGCCCTGAACACCCCATCACACCTGAAAAGCAGGATTCAGAATTAAAATCACTTCTCATGATGATGATAGAGGATTATAAGAAGGAATTAAGTAACTCCCTTAAAGAAATACAGGAGAGTACAAGTAAACAGATAGAAGCCCTTAAAGAGGAATCACAGAAATCC
>NW_021604563.1:10704934-10711351 GCF_004785775.1 Grammomys surdaster
GGTGTTCAGGGCTTGCTATATTGGGAGAATTGGTCACTGATGATGCCAAGAAACTTTGGTTTCCGTTGCTTATGTTCTTGCGCTTGCCTTTCGCCATCTGGTTAACTCTAGTGGTACCTGCCCTCACTGTGTAAAACTGGAGTCTGTATTTCCAGTTTTCTTGCTTATTGCAGATCTCCTCAGAGTCCAGAGGTCTCTGTGGTCTTATGCTCCTAATCTCCTGGGTGGAATAACTCCTGGGACTCAGGCCACCTCTTGGATCTGGAAATCCTTCTGCTCTGAGTGCAGTGGGTCCTCGATGACTCAGGATTCAGTTTCAGCTGCTCTGAGTGCAGTGGCTCCAGCTGCTCTGAGTGCAGTGGCTCCTGGATGACTCAGGATTCAGTTTCTCCACAGGACAGGAGCAGACCAACTCTGTGTCTGCTCCAGCCCAGAGGACCAGGCAGGGGCAGAAGGGAAGTGGAATTCCGGAAGGGCGGGGTTTGGGTAGCTGCTGTGCCCTGGATGTCCCTGGCTCCCTGATCTATCTCTGGGGTTTAGGGAGTGAGATGGAGTTCTTGCCAGCTGCTCTGAGTGCAGTGGCTCCTGGATGACTCAGGATTCAGTTTCTCAACAGGAAGGGAGCAGACCGACTCTGTGTCTGCTCCAGCCCAGAGGACCAGGCAGGGGCAGAAGGCGAGAACTTTTAAAAAAATTTATACATATTATTTTAAAACACTATCATAAATAAAAATATTATACATCAAGATTAATTAGATGCAAATCTATACAATTAAAATAACCTCCATACATTTAGAATGGGCAATTGGAATGAAAACTGTGGAGCCTTGCATTGGATTGTACATATTTAGTACAATATATTACAGCAATAGTAACTCTGACTAAGACACATGGGTACATGCATCATTGTATAGATTTCAAATTAGAGAAACGTGGGACTGCGTAAGGCTATCTTGGTTCACGGCTGGGCATGGGCCTAGATCCCTGAGAATCCAAGGAGAAATGGCAGGTGTTCAGCCACGTCAGAGAAACCAGAGTCCTGACATGAGGTCTTGTCTTCATAGACCTACATTGTTCAGTCATGTAGGCCATTACAGCCCCTCCCAAAGTGCACAGATAGAGTGACTACAGGCCTCAGGCCCTAGGGATTTACATACTAATGATGGCCAGAGGGCGGAGCAAATTAAGCATTCTTCCCAGACCCTCCCCCTTTCTCCCTCCCTATTTAGCCCTGAGATTGGCGGGGGTACATCCAGACCGTCTACCATCGCCATGAAAATAAACCCTATTGGAACCAAGGAATTCCTCGTGTCATTGGGGCCTGCCATCACCAAAGCCCCCAGCCTTTGGAACTCCAGACCTTTCTCCTGTATGTGGGTCCCACCAGCATGGAAAGTCTCTGGGACACTTCTGCTGTGGCCTCCCCCCCACCCCCCACAGAGAAACATAAGAGTTTTTTTTTTTTATTTCTGAGATTGGATAAAATTGCTTCATATACATTCTAAGACCATTTTCCTATGAAACTTTTAACTTAATTTTCCTTTACAGCTAAATTGTACTCCACTTAATAATTAGCAAAGTTTATTATCCATCAATCTACTGATGGACAATTAAGCCTGATTTCAATTTTTTTTGTATTAGTGAATAAAGCAGCAAAAAATGCAGGGATATAAATATTCTATGTTGAGATATTGAGTTCTCTGGCTGTATTCTCTGATATGAAACAGCAGAATCATATGTTAGTTCTACTCATGTCCACAGTTGCTTTATTAATGCACCACCCCAAAGTTTTTCCACAATCTTTTCAGCATTTGTTGACAGACTTGATAATAACCATTTTGACTGAAGTAAGGTGGTACCTCAAAGTAGTATTAATATAGAATTCCATGATGGCTTGAAATACTGAACATTGTTAAAAATAATCATTAGAAATTTGTATTTCTTGTTTTGGGAAATTGTTTATTCATTTTCTTTGTCTATTTGGTTTTTGGTAGTTTAGTTTTTTTTACTATTTAATTGCTGCAATTCTTTGTAAATTCTGGATATTTGTCCCTTTTCTGAACTACAGTAGGTAAGAATTTTATCCAATTCTGTAGACTTTATGATCTGCTGATTGTTTCCTTTGCTGTATAGCAACTTCTCATTTTCATGAAGTCCCATCTGTTCTTGTCTTTTCTACATTTTCAATTTATGTAATCTTTAGGAAAAACTTTTCACTTTCATTTATAGGCATAAATGTAATTGAAAAGGTTGATGAAATAAATTATCTAATGTGCTGGTCTCTGTCAATCTTATAGCATAACTGTACTATACTCTTTAAGAACAATGATAAATTTAAATGAAAACAATTTATAGTAGTAAGTGATGAATATAATATAATGCTCTTAAATGATCACTTTTGCTTATTTTGTTATGTAATAACAAGCTGAAGTCATGATTCGTTACTTACGTATGAGTTGCTTACATTAAAATAACTTTAAACAGAGAGCTAGGGAAAATTGTAAGCAAGGAGATCTCATATCAGTGATTTGTTAAAATATTTGTCATAATAGGATTCTATATTGTGTTCTTTTACTTGAAAAGGGCTTTTCTAAAGAAAATATATGTGTGGTAGTCAGTAAATAATGAACAACTGTATACTAGGGTAAAAATCTTCTCAACTTTCAATTGAAATTAAAATCTTTAAACTCTCAGAGGGGGAAAAAAGAAATATCATAATACAATGTATTTTTCCCAGCTCTATAGTATGAATATTTTGTTGTATTAAAAAATGTTTGTCCTTATGTGGGAAGAATGCAAGATGAACTTTATTACTATTAAGCAATTAAGTGAAAATTATATAATCACATGTGAGAAAATCTCATTAATTAGAAGAGAAGATAAACACAGCAGGCTACTAAAGATGAAACAACAAAAAGCAAATGTATGTAGCAATCTCCATAAAATGTCAACAATAATTGGAAATTTTCTAAATACTAAAATAGAGGTGAATTTTGCAAACATAAAGTAAACAGTTTTGGAAAAGAATCACCTTATAAATCTTAGACCTCAAAATTATCATTTTCTGTTTACTTTGTTTTCACTTCCCATCAGTTTCATTTAAGGTTATCTTTTAGCAATGTTTTTATTTTAACTCTTTATGGCTGGCTAAAAGAATATACACATGATCCATTTTTTGTTAATACATTTTAAATGGAAATGAACACATTTTAGAACAAAAGATTATATTTAAGAAACCAACTGTGTTCTAAAGTGGTTACACCCATGAATAATTTGAGAGAGCAGCTTAGAGGCTGTGAATGAAAGTATTGAAGTATGTAGAATTTGAGCTATGTCTCAGTAGAGTCACTGAATATTTTATGTTAAAAACTATATGTTGACAATTTATAAATCCTTTACAACATATGTTTACCACATATTTCTATTATTTTTATTAACTATTAGTAAAATTATGCTTTACATGACATCTAGTTATTAGTACTAATAACACCAAAAATGCCATAAGTGTAAATTATTTAAAATATTATTGTGGAAGAAGCCCTATTTTTCATATAATCTTTCCCAGGTTATGCTAAGGAACGGAGATCATGTCATGTGGCAAAGATGTGAAAAGCTGATATCTGGTTAAGCTACTAATTCCGTGTCAATAAACCCACTTAGGTAAAATATATTTTCAAGCAGTTAGGATTAAATTATGGCCAGTATACTATTGTCTTCAGAATAGAGCCCTTTTCTCAACAACCTCAAGACTTTGGCTTAAAGTCTGAACACTGTAAAAACTAATAATAATGTCCTGAAATGTAATTATCATTAATTCTATGCCTTAGGCAGTGTATTTTACTTAGAGTACAGTATTCTCTACTAGCTCACAGATACTGTTTCAGGAGTTGAATATGAGATGTTTATATGAAGGAGAAAGGTAGAGAAAAATACCCCAAATACATAACTTGCTTCCATTGTGCATTATAAAATAATGCCTAGTTACCATTTTTATTAGCAAAAAAAAGATTATAAATAATCTACCCACATATATTTTAAATAAAACACTCATAACACTGACATTATGAAAAATATAGACTTTGCTTTGATCACAGGCAATTGATTTGTTACATAGCCTTTAAAACCATGCAGATAAAAATCATCAAGCATAGAATGAACTATTTCACAGGTAGTATTGTTATTGTCTAGTGTTTACTTTGAAACTGCAATCACATTTTATTTCAATTTTGTGTTGTACCACAAATTGAAGTTGTAAATTAAAATATTTAAAAGACAAGTTAGCATGGATAAGCAATAACATCCCATTGTGCACACATCTACCTTTTGAAAATTCTGATTTAACTATACATTTAGCCAATAATGAAATAATGCAATGTTAATATATTCTTACAGGAAATTTCAACAACTAAAAGGAAGCTTTTATTATCATTATATTTAGAACTTGACGAGCAAAGAAAAACCAAAGTATTTTCTTTCTAGTATTTTTTGGCCAGGATCTTGCTAATTCTTCTTTATAACTGAAAGAAAATGATATATGTACACATATCCTTCCTTTTTATATGTTCATTAAAGAGAAATATAGAAAGAAGTATTATGTATAACTAGGTAATAATCATGTAGAATAATGTCTGATTTTCTACAAAATGCCAGTTTTGCTATTGTTTTGATAATAATTCTTCTGAAAGTAATCATTTTCATGGAGTCTAGATACACTATTTCTAAAGACCAAGAATGTTAAGGTTGAAACACCTTATCCAATATCTGCCTCTACTAGGGATAGAAAGTACCTGAGTCATCTGGATTGTACAAAGCATTGTGCTTAAGAGGTAATCTGTGCAGGAGAATAATCAGAGCCTACTTTCTCAAGAAATAAGTCTTTTTTTCTGGATACATTGTATTGCTCTTTGTTGGTGAGGATACAACAGCAACTGCATCATGGAATTACACCTCCACTGCCTTATTTCAGCATATTCTCTGACATGTCACTTCCAGTACAAGATTTCTTCCTTCTGAAATAAGGTATTAACACCTCTGTAGACACACTGAGTCAATTTCATGAAACCTGTGGGAGTAAAACAGACATAGTATGCACAATCTATTTTGGGTATTAGTGTCTTTTTGCCTAACTCTTAATGTTCCTATCAATATTAACATAGTATGTATATTTCTAACATTACTGAAACAATTTCACCTGAGATAAATTTATAAATATAATAGCATAAAATTGTTCTTACGGACAAATTATTAAGTAAAGCAATCTGTGTTGAAGTTATATTACAATGAAATTTTCTCTTCCAGTAGAACCAAATAATCTATACACTCTTTAATTACTCCTCAGTCATTTATTACTTCCAAATAAGTATAATTTGTATTATTTAAGAACATGTTCATTTATTTGTTGTTGGTTATTTTTGTAAATAGAACTATGTGAAAATAGAATACACAGAAATGTTTAAATATGTATACATATAATATAAATGCAATAGATATAAAACACTTAATTTTAGCACAGAATGTAATTATTTGTACAAGTCACAAAATTGTATGTCCTATGTATTGATAAACAAGAATACATGGAATACAATGCATATAACTAAAAACATATATTCAACATTTTCTGAAACTATTACATTCCCACATCTTATACACTAAATATAAGATCAAGGATTCAAGAGATAATTTACACAATAAAACATGCATTTGTTCAGATTCCCAGTTCCTTCTAAATAGCTAGAAATAGCAGTATGATGCTGCTTTCATAATGCCATGGGGGTAGATACATGGGATTCCAGAAGCTTGTTATTTAGCCAACCAGGACTGATGTTAGGCTCCCAGTTCCGTGATAAACCTATTAAAATAAAAATATAGTGAATCTATTGAAGAAGAACCTTGGCTTTGACCTCTGGCCTACACAGTGTTTTGTACTCATATACATGATCTCATATACATACAAATAAAACATAAGCAAGAATGTATCTGCTTACTGGTTCAAGGTAAATATATTTGGAATATTAAATATATGATAAATGATTCTGTCAAATACCAACAACTAGAAAGCCTAGTGACTACAACATATATACAGAATTATTTGTTGAGACTTATGTAGCCAAATGAATTGTAGAGGTACACACTTTTCTAGATTATAAAGAAAAATAATTTACCACTTATATATTAATTTCATACAGCAGAAATGTGCTGACATCATTTCACTCCTACTTCACCCCAGAAACTCAAATCCTTCTTTCTGTATTTGTGACCTTTCTTTCTTGATTATTTTTGTGATACATATGTCCATTACACATAAACAAATACACAGGCAAATGCACGCACACATACACAGACACACAAATACACACACACACACACACACAGAGAGAGAGAGAGAGAGAGAGAGAGAGAGAGAGAGAGAGAGAGAGA
>NW_021604563.1:10711361-10730541 GCF_004785775.1 Grammomys surdaster
AGAGAGAGAGAGAGAGAGAGAGAGAGAGAGAGAGAGAGAGAGAGAGAGAGAGAGTAATGGGAATAACCTAGTGTTGGGAGGGTATTGGCCCTTCTGCTCAACAACTAGAAGGAAAATTTCCCTTTCTTGACACTGGGGATATTGGTAGATAAACAGTCTATAGCTCTTGGGGGATTACTGTTATCCTACATGATGACCACCATTATAGAGAGAATAGAAATATCATAAGAAGTAGAGGTCTGGAACACACAGTCCAAAATGTTATCATGTAAATATGAGCATTCAAATGTATGCCTACACTCATGGAAGCCTGATCATTTAAACTATATCTGTATGTGTGCATATATTGTGTGTATTTTAAGCAAGCTTATAAAATCATTTTCCCTACAACATTTTCAAGCACCCTTAGTGTTTATTTACCTCTTGAGTTAGTCAAAACATTGAAGAGACTAGCCTTTTTTCTTACTGTATTTAAAAAATTTTTGTGAGTTTTATACAGTATGTTTTAATCACATAAACCTCATTTTCCTCTCTTTAATATCTCCAGAATTTTACGTACACACTACTGCCACCAAAGTCATGTTTCTTTGTCTGTTTTGATAACATAAGCCAATGACTATTTTTGCACAGTACTTATATAGGCATGGATGTGGGGTCATCTGCTGGAGCATTTTTCCCCATCAAGGGACAAGCTCTTTAAAGTTTTCTCCCTCAGAAGCCTTCAATTCTCCCAAGTTCAAATGCTAGAGTTGGGAATTCTAAAGGCCTTGCTTCCTTGTCTTGTATTCCTATTTTGTAAAATTGATACAAGCCTGAGACATTTAAGAAGAAGGAACCTTAATTGAGGAAAATATTTCTAACATATTGGCATGTATGCAAATCTGTAGCAGACATTTTCTTTATTAATAATGTAGATGTCTCAGATCTCTGAGGGGCAGTGTTACTCCTAACCAGACAATCCAGAATGGTGTAAGAAAGCTAGGTGAGCAATCCAGGAAGCAGAGCTCTTCTGTATGTTCTTCTTCAGTCACTGCCTCCAGGTTCCTGCCTTGAGCTTCTCTATAGATTATCCTCAGTTATAAGCTTATTATCTAAGAGTTTTAAGACAAAATAAATCCATTTGTACATAAGTGGCTTTTGATTATGGTTTAGATGGAATGTTGACTGACTATGTTGTAAGCAGTCTACCGCAGCTGCCATAAGTTCAGGAATACATGTGACTGATCATATTCACAAGATATTACTTTGACCTGTGATTCTTTGATTTCTATCTCTTTTTGTTTTACTTATTCTATGTCTTTTTTCCACAATCTTCTTTTATACCATTTTAATTCCGTGCAAGTATTAAGGTCAGTAATAATTTCAGGATTTAGCAATACAATAGATGCAAGTAATTAAGGATCAAGCAATACCATAAACACAAATAGTCAAAGAACAAGCAAGGCAATAAAGTCCTGTGATCACTCCCATGATCACTGTTTCTAAGGGCTTATCAGGATGACCAAATATCTGAGATGTCATTGCTGTCCTAGCTCAAAGTCAATTTTTATGCCTGAAGCCTACTTCTTTGTTCTAGCCTAAGATTAAGAACCCTGCCTACAATTACTTCTTTGTACTAGCTTAATATCATATTCCTACTAGAAGCCCATTTCCTTGTCCTTGGCCAATGTCAAATTCCTGCCAAGCAGCCCCAAAATTCTCCACATCTCCCCCCTTTTTGTTTAATAACGAGACTGAGTCTGTCTTAGGTTGTTCTGGCAAGAACATCTTTATTACCTGTCATGGACTATGTATTATCAAAGCAATGCATTTTCTGTCTTAGGTTCCTAAGGCTCTGTGGAAAATCTTACCCGCCCTTGGCTTGCCAGCCTGTTAATAACTCTGTCTGGGGGTGGGGTCCATTTTCAGTTTCAAGCCATATACTTTGGCTGCCAACATGTTGATGTTGTTAAAGACAAACTTTAACGTTATGGGCAGGAATAAAAGTATTACCAGGGCAAAAAGGGCTAGCATGATCAAGCTATATATGCCATTCTTGAAACTTGACTAAAATAGAAATACTGACCTCAGTCCTTGGATAATTTTATCAGCAATATCTGGAGAATCAACGCTCAGCAGAGCAGCATTCTTTAAATTCTTAAGCTTACTATCCAAAGTTAAAACATCCAGAGAGATGTCAGAATTATGCCAGATACTCTGCAAATATATTTTTTCCTAATTATAATGACTATCATAGTAAATTTTAGACATAACACAACTCCATTGGTATTTGGCATGACACTCTAGATGAGTCCTTCCACTTAAAATCTGAACCTCCTTCCAATAATTTGAATAGGATAAAGAACATAAATCCATTGTTCCCAATGCCTATCTAAATTCTCTCGAATACTCAATACATCAGTAACACTTTTTTTTTCTTTTGCTAAATGATTAACAAAAGTAGCTGTCTTAACTTCATGTGTTAAAGCAATTGCAGAGGCAATGGTGCTAGCAATTAATGTAATTAAAGCTATTATACCAACAATAATCAAGCACACTACCCTCTTGCTTCTGCTTAAAGCCTGACTAACCTCTTCCAGTACTTGCAAGATTTTTTTCAGAATGCCAAGGTCTTGTAATACTCAGGACAATAAAACAAAAGCTGGTTGATAGATCACTGTAACAGGCATGCTAGATTACAATACACAAACACAATTAGAAACTGTACAATCAATATGACTTACATTAAATACGGTAGAAGATACAAAAGTAATTTTAACATGACAATTAAAAGGGCCTTAACACATGCATTAACACTTGTTTGAAAACCAGATCCTGTTCCAACTTTATCTCTTGCTAATATAACATCATAGAGATCTGCAGCTTACTTCCAAATATGTCTCTGTTTTTCAGAGAGTTTTTGTCCAGAACAAGCCTTCCACATGAAGACTGTTATTTCCAATATTGGATTGATTTCTAGACCAGTCTATGATAGAGCCGAAAAACTAGTCACATTTAAGAAAAATACAAGATTCATTAAAAATTCTCTTTTTGATTCTCTGTCCCACAAGGTCTAAAAGCTTGAGGCAGGGTAGTTTGTCCCATCTGGAATATAGGAGGGCAAAGATGGGTCAGGAATATATGTCCAATACAGCTTCCCAGTCATCATTGTCAGGGCAGTCAGCATCATTCTTTGTCCCAGCATCAGCATGTCTCCCCAATCATACTGGCAGCCACCATGTCTTTCAGCATCCTGAAGAGAAAACACAAACATGCCCTCTTCCCCTTATTAAGTACCTCATCAGGATCATGTCATATGCCAGTAAATTGATCCTTCAATTTCACCTAGGCATAAGTATGCTTTGGGTTTTTTATTTTTAAATTATTCAGGGTTTTATTTTTCCTTTATTTTAAAATTGGATATTTTAATTAATTATATTTCAAATTTTATCCCCTTTCCCCATTTCTTCTGCCTCCCAGAAACACCTTATCCCATTCCCTGACCTCCTGCTTCTATGAGGACGTACCCTCAGCCATCCACCCACTCCTGCCTCCCTACATACAAATTTATCAACACTACATCCAGCATTCACTAGACTAAGGACCTCCTCTCCCAGTGATGCCCAACAAGGTCATCCTTCACTACACATACAGTAGGAGCCATGGGTCCCTCCATGTGCATTCCCAGGCTGGTTGTTTAGACCCTGGGATCTCTAGTTGGTTGGTATTATCTCTTTTCCCATGGGACCAAAAGCCCCTTCAGCTCCTTCAGTCTCTTCTCTATCTTTTCCATTGGGGACTCATGTGATCAGATCAATGGTTAGCTATGAATAGCCACTTCTGTATATGTCAGGCTCTGGCCCAGGTTCTCAAGAGACATGTACATTAGGCTCCAGTCACCATGCACCTCCTGATATCCACAACAATGTCTGCATTTGGTGACTGTACACTGAATGGATACCCAGGTGGGGCCAGTCATCTCTGGGTGGTCCTTCTACTAGTCTCTACTCCACACTTTGTCTACATATTTTCTTCCATGAGTATTTTGTTACTCTTTCTAAGAAGGACTGATGTACCCACACTTTGATCTTCCTTCTCCTTAAGCTTTATGTGGTCTGTGAGTTGTATCTTGGGTATTGTGTGCTTTTGAGCTAATATCCACTTATAAGTGAGTGCATACCATGTGTGTTCTTTCGTGATCTCTCTCAAGATGATGCTTTGTAGTTCCACCCATTTAGTAAAGAATTTCGTGAATTCATTATTTTTAATAGCTGAGTACTGCTTCATTGTGTAAATGTAACACATTTTCTGTATCCATTCCTCTGTTGAAGGATATCTGAGTTTTTTCTAGTTTCTGGGTATTTATTAAAAATAAGACTTCTGTGAACATTGTTATATGTTGGAGCATCTTTTGGGTATATGCCAAGGAGTAGTACAACTGGGTCCTCAGGTAATGCCATATCCTATTTTCTGAGGAACTGCCTGACTGATTACAGAATGTCTTTTATTGTTGAGAATATTTTTCACTATCCTGGATTTTTGTTATTCTAAATGTATTTGCAGATTGTTCTTTCTATCTCTATAAAGAATTGAGTTGGAATTTTTATAGGGATTGTATTGAATCTGTAGATCGCTTTTGGCAAAATGTCCATTTTTGCTATATTATTCCTCCCAATCCATGAAGATTGGAGATCTTTCCATCTTCTCAGATCTTCTTCAATTTCTTTCCTCAGAGACTTGAGGTTTTTGTCATACAGATCTTTCACCTTCTTGGTTAGAATCACCTCAAGGTATTTTATACTATCTGTGACTATTGTGAAAGGTGTCATTTCCTAATTTCTTTCTCTGCATGTTTATCCTTTGCATAGAAGACTGCTACTGATTTGAGGTAATTTTACATCCATTAACCTTGCTGAAGTTGTTTATCAGGTTTGAGAGATCATTGTTGGAAGTTTTGGGCTCACCCAAGTGTACTATCATATCATCTGCAAATAGTGATATTTTGACTTCTTCCTTTCCAGTTTATATCCCTTTGAACTCCTTTTGTCGTCAAATATCTCTGGCTAAGCATTCACATACTATACTGAATAGGTAGGGAGAGACTCGGCAGCCTTGTTTAATCCCTGATTTTAGTGGGATTGCTTCAAGTTTCTCTCAATTTAATTTGAAGTTGGCTACTGGTTTGCTTTACATTCTTTTGACTATGTTTTGGTATGGGCGTTGAAATACTGATATTTCCAAGACCTTTATCATGAAGGGGTGTTGAATTTGGTGAAATGCTTTCTCAGCACTTAGAGAGACGATCATGTGTATTTTTTCCCTGAGATGTTTATATAGTGAATTATTTCGATGGATTTCCATATATTGAACCATCCCTGCATTCCTTGGATAAAGCCTACTTGATCATGATGGATGATTATTATAATGTGTTCTTGAATTTGGTTTGTAAGAATTTTACTGAGAATTTTTGCATTGATATTCATAAGAGAGATTGGTCTGTAGTTCTCTTCCTTTGTTGGGTCTTTGTGTGGTTTAGGTATGAGTGTAAACGTGGCTTTTAAGAACAAATTGGGTAGTGTTCCTTCTGTTTCTATTTTGTGGAATGCTTTGGAGAGAATTGGTATTAAGTCTTCATTGAAAGTCTGATAGAATTCTGAACTAAAACTTTCTGGTCCTGGGATTTTATTGGTGGGGAGACTTTTAATGGTTGCTGCTATTTCTTTAGGGATTATGGAACTGTTTAGATGGTTTATCTGATTCTGACTTTAACTTTGCTACCTGGTATCTGTCAAGAAAATTGTCCATTAAATCCAGATTTTCCACTTTTGTTGAGTATAGGGTTTCGTAGTAGTATCTGATGATTTTTTGAATTTCTTCATTTTCTGTTATGTCTTCCTTTTCAGTTCTGATTTTATTAGCTTAGACTCTATCTCTTTGTTCTCTGGATAGTCTGTCTAAGGGATTATCTGTATTGTGATTTTCTCAAAGAACCAGCTCCTGATTTTGTTGATTCTTTGTATAGTTCTTTTGTTTCTACTTGGTTGATTTCATCCCTGAGTTTGATTATTTTCTGCTGTCTACTCTTCTTGGGAGTTATTGCTTCTTTTTGTTCTAGAGCTGTCAGGTGTGCTGTCAATCTGCTAGTGTATGCTCTCTCCAGTTCCTTTTTGTAGTCACTTAGAACTATGAATTTTCCTCTTATTACTGCTTTCATTGTGTCCCATAAGTTTTGATATGATGTAATTTCATTTTCATTAAATTCTAAAAAGTTTTTAATTTATTTCTTCATTGACCAAGTTATCATTGATTAGAATGTTTTTCAGTTTCCAAGAGTATGTGGGCTTTCCTTTGTTTTTGTTGTTATTGAAGACCAGCCTTAGTCTGTGGTGATCTGATAGGATGCATGGGACTATGTTATTCTACTGGTATCTGCCTTGGCCTGATTTGTGGACAAGTATGTACATGATCTATTTTGGAGAAGGTACCATGAGGTGCTCAGAAGAAGTTATATTCTTTTGTTTTAGGATGAAATGTTCTATAGATTTCTGTTAAATCCATTTGGTTCATAACTTCTCTTAGTTTCATTGTGACTCTGTTTAGTTTCAGTTTGAATGATCTATCTATTGCTGAGATTGGGGTGTTGAAATCTCCCATTGTTATTATGTGAAGTGTAATGTGTGCTTTGAGCTTTAGTAAAGTTTCTTTTATGAATGTGGGTGCCCTTGCATTTGGAGCATAGATATCCATATATGAGAGTTCATCTTGGTTGAAATTCATTTTTTTGATATTAGAATGGCTACTTAGCTTGTTTCTTTAGACCATTTGCTTGGGAAAATGTTTTCTAGCCTTTTACTCTGAGGTAGTGTTTGTCTTTGTAACTGAGGTGTGCTTCCTGTATGTAGGAAATTGCTGGGTCCTGTCTATGTATCCAGTCCATTAGTCTATGTCTTTTTATTGGGGAATTGAGTCCATTGATGTTAAGAGATTAAGAAAAAGTGACTGTTGATTCCTGTTATTTTATTGTTAGGGGTGGAATTATGTTTCTGTGACTATCTTCTTTTGGGTTTGTTGCAAGATTACTTTTTTGCCTTTTCTAGGGTATATTTTCTCTCCTTGTTTTTGTGTTTTTCAACTATTATCCTTTGTAGGGATGGATTTCTGGAAAGATATTATGTAAGTTTGGTTTTGTCATGGAATATCTTGGTTTATTTATCTATGGTGATTGAGAGTTTTGCTGGGCATAGTAATCTAGACTGGCATTTGTGATCTTTTAGGGTCTGTAGGACATTTGTCCAGGATCTTCTGGCTTTTATAGTCTCTGGTGAGAAGTCTGGTGTAATTCTTATAGATCTGTCTTAATATGTTACTTTACCTTTTTCTATTACTGCTTTTTAATATGCTTTCTTTGTTTTATGCATTTGAGGTTTTGATTATTATGTGACGGGAGGAATTTCTTTTCTGGTCTAGTCTATTTGGGGTTCTGTATGCTTGTTGTATGTTCATGGGCATCGCTTTTTTAGGTTAGGGAAGCTTTCTTCTATAATTTTGTTGAAGATATTTATTGGCCCATTAAGTAAGCAATCTTCCCTCTCTTTTGTACCTATTATCTGTAAGTTTGGTCTTCTCATTGGGTCCTCGATTTCTTGGATATTTTGGGTTAGGAGCTTTTTGCATTTTTCATTTTCTTTGACCACTGTGTCAATGTTTTCTATGGTATCTTCTGCACCTGAGATTCTCTCTTTTATTTTCTGTTGGTGATGCTTTCCTCTATGGCTCCTGATCTCTTTCCTAGGTTTTCTATCTCCAGGGCAGTCTTCCTTTGTGATTACTTTATTGTTTCTACTTTCACTTTTAAATCTTGAATGCTTTTGTTCAATTCTTTCACCTGTTTGGTTGAGTTTTCTTGTAATTCTTTAAGGGATTTTTGTGTTTCTTCTTTAACAGTTTCTACCTGTTTACCTGTATTCTCCTGTATGTCTTTAAGGGAGTTATTTATGTCCTTCTTAAAGTCCTCTACCTTCATCATGAGAAGTGATTTTAAATCTGAATCTTGCTATTCTTGTTTGATGGCCTATCCAGGACTTGCTATGTTGGGAGAACTTGGCTCTGATGATGTCAAGTAACCTTTGTTTCTGTTGTTTATGTTCTTGTGCTTGCCTTTTGATATCTGGTTATCTCTAGTGTTACCTGCACTCATTTTCTCTGACTGAAGCCTGTCTCTCCTGCTATTTTGGTGTGTCAGGACTCCTCAGAATCAAGCTGTCTCTATTATCCTGTGGTCCTGAAATCCTGGATTTTAGAACTCCTAGTAATCAGGTTGACTTCAGGACCCTGAAATCCTATGATCCTGAGAGTCCAGCTTCCTCTATGATCCTAAACATGTTAGAGCTCCTCTGTGTTCAGCTTCCTCTGAGTGTTGTGAGATTTGTTGCAGAGCCAGTGCCCAAGGTCTGCTCAGGGCACTGCCACAGACTGGAAGAAACCCATGCCAATAGTTCAGGATATGGTGTCTTCATTGGAGCAGCTCAGAGTCAACCTCTTTGTGTGCAGTGGATCCTCAACTGCTCTGAGTGCAGTGGATCCTCTGGAATGGGACAGAATATGGTGTCTTCATGGGAGCAGACCAGCTAGGAGTCTACACCAGCAGAAAGGACCAGGCTGAGGGACAGAAGGGGTGTATTATTCGGGAGGTCCACATTTTGGTGGGTGATGGGTCCCTAGTGCAGTGGGCTCCCAGCTGCAGCTTTGGGACTTTGGGTTGTAGGGGAGGGTTCTTATCAACTTCTCTGAGTTCAGAGGATCCTTGGGGATGGGTAAGAATATGATGTCTTTATGGGAGCAGACCAGTGAGGAGTCTGCCCCAGCATAAAGCAATTTCTATCACTTATGATACTTCAACGGTGATGATTCTTCAGCTTTGTTTTGATATAGATATCTCATTTATGAATGAACACTCCACTGATAATTTAACTCATTGTAAATTGCTTTCTTAAGCACAAGGAATTATAATCTTTAACAGTTCATGAGAGGGATGCAATGGAAAATTGAATAGTTAACTGGTGTTATGATACGTAATTCTCTGTTTAGAAGCTAATACCAGTAATGTTGGCTATAAATTAGCAAAAATTAATGATCAAAGTAGCAGTATAACAAGGATGCATACCACTACTGAAAGACAGTAGTTAGCAAAACTAACCAAAACCTATAGAACATTAATGCAATATTTAAAGTTTGGAAAGAAAAACAGTAATTTTCTGCCTAATTTAGGCATCAGTCTCTGAATATTAAATGGTTCACATGTGTCAGTAGTGTTTTGAAATGTTGTATTTATTGTGAGACAATAACACATGACTTTCTTACTATAGGTACTAGTGATAGGAAGCCTTTCTAACTTTCATGTCACAGAAAACAGCTGATTTTCCCTGCACAGCTATCATTTTTTTAATAATACTCCAATAATATCTTGCTTTTATCAAACTGTATCATAGAACTTTATATAATATTTTTGATAAATATGTAATTTAATTCTCAAAGGAAAGGAAGGCAAGTTAAAGTTTTCTCAATTGTGAGGCTCTATGACTAATTTCTTTAAAACACCAAGATTATTTAGATAGCTATATAATCTATTGTTCTGGCTATATCCTAGAAACTGCTAATCACTTAATCTGTTCATCTTAATAAGCACCTGTAGGTATGGCTAGAACAGAAAAATACTAGTGACATTTTAAATAGCCCATTTGAGATAAAAGGCAAATGTCATAAAATTCATAAAATTTAGCATTTTTCTAGTTTTATACACTGCTGAACTCTTTCTCAGTTACAAAGGAAATCTTAGACATACTAATATTCACTCACCAATCTAGTTTAATCCTAAGCCAAAACTATATTTCCTTATTTTTGATATTTAATGTCCTTCTTCATCCTAAGTATTTAAAAAGAAAACACATTTTCATGTGATATTTCTTAGTTTCTATATTTTGCTTTAGAATTTCATACAATATTTTTGCAAAATTAATTGTCAATAGAATTATTTCTGTTGACAAGCAATTTACACATATGTACTTTTATTTTCAATAAATATAAAAAATAAATTGAAGTATAGGATATAATATTGTAGAAAGAAGTATATTCATTAGAATCTGAAATTAGTCATATTTTTCTATTTAATGTTTTTGTTAAAGTATTAAATATTTATTGAAATATACCAAGTAGGACAAATATATGAGATTACAAATATAAAAACAATGTGATATTACTTCTCAGTTAATAATCTGTAACTTGATACAGTGTTAAATAAAATCTATACACAGAGCATTAGAGATATGGGTTAGAAAGACTGTATAAGTCTTCAAATATATGTTATGTATAATAGAATAAAGTTCAACTCATGCCATGGGCATGTGCTAGAATTTGTAGATTTGTCTCAAAATGCACCAAAGTAAGGTCTAGAAATGTAGCTGAATGAATATAGTGCTGGCCAAACGAAAGTGAAGCTTTAGGGTCAACTCATAAGTCCATCATAATAACCAATAAAATTCAAGGAAATGTTAAAAAGTTTTTATCTCTTTCAAATTTTAGTATCCATTATTGTCTTTTAAAATATTTATTAATCAATGTGGCCTTCTAATTTTAATACTCTATTTTTTTCCAAAATAATTTTAACTCTTCATCAATTATTTTTTTTCTGTCATTTACCTATATATTCAATTATATTTTTATAATATTATGTATATATCTATCTTTTTATTTTCTTTGACTTACAATTTAGAAATAAATACTATGCTTGGTGCTTAACTGCTCATTTTTTTTTCACTTTCTTTCCTATAAAATTTTTTTCATGAAGGTTCATTTTGTCCCTTTGGCATGTTCCTACTTCACTTTTTTTTCAAATTTTTTATGAGCATTTCCTTTGGGCTAAACCATATCATCTAGATTCAGAACAACTGTGAAGGCCTTCTAGCGATTGATCTTATTATCATTCACTCCTAGTGGAAAGCTGAAAAGATTCAGAAGGACCACCATCTCCCTTCGGATACACAATGGTTAGTGGTTGTAGCAAAGATACATCTTTAGTTTGCCAATCCTTAAATTATTCATGGGCTTCCCAAGGGGGCAATTGCATTTTAATAATCGATACTTTATGTACTATGTATTCCCAATCAACACATTTGGTCACAAAACTGAAATTTAGCAGAACCATTTATTTGGTCTGTCACTGATCTATATAGTATTAGTATATGTAGATTCATCCAAAAAATCATTCCATAAGTCCTTAAGTTTTGAGGTACCAGCCTATTTTATGAGTTTCAGCATTTTCTAGTTCTGATTAATTTAGACAAGTTAAGAACAAGAGTCATCAAACTATTTTTGAAAGGAAGCAAATAAATAGTTTAGATTTTGTGGGCTATGTTGAATTTTTCACAAAATTGAACTTTGCTATTACACGACAGAAGTACTCTCATTTTCCAGTAAAATTTTGTTTATAAAAATAAGCAGCAGGTCAAATTTAATTAATGGTCCACAGCTGGACTAACAGTGGATTTAGACTAAAAAAGAGTGTGCTTCACAGACAAGGGGTGTTAAACATTAGGAGAGATTCATTTGTATAAATATGACTTTTATACAAAAGACGTAATTGTCACATTCAAGACTGAATACTTGATCCTTTCTACCTCTTTTGCACTCTAGCTGGCTGATTCATGTCAGCTCTTCTCTCACAAAATCTTCTCCAAACTGACTTGTTCAATCTGGCTTCTCACAATTTCTCACTGAATTTCTGTTTGGCCTCAAACTAGCTCTGGTAATTTATGCTGGCTCCTTCTTATACTCTGGCGTCAACTGTCTCTGCATGAACTCATGAACAAACTCAACTCCAATTCATTGCACTCACTCAACTTGAGCTCAACTCCATCAACTGAACTGGCTACACTGCTCCTATATATCCTCTCTTTCCTGTACTGTTCTCCTGTGTTCGACATACCCAATCCTGACTCATTTTGTCAAATCTTTCTCTGAAATATCACTTTGTCCCTCAATTAGAAGATATTTTCAAACATGTCTTCTTAATTCTACAAACTACCCTTACTTCCACTGTTAGAGATTAAAGCTATGTACTAAGGGTGTTTCTATATTTCAGCCAGAGGGATTAAAATTATGCTATTGAAGCCAGATCACCTAAACCTAGAAGGTTTTTAGATGTGATCACTTGCCAGAGCAGTCATGTTGCTGGATAAAAATTTCTCTACAAAATTGTAAACTTGAAACCAAAACAATCTATTACTGATTTTCCATTTTTTTCTTCTGATACCTTTGCTGGTATAAGGATTATATTCCTATTGTAAAAATTCCACAGTCCTAGTATAATTTCTTATTTTTTAATTAATATTATAGTTTAATCTTTTGGTTTCTCTTAGTTCATTTAAGTTTTGGAGCATTATATTGATATATCTTCAAATGAACTGTTTCTTTATTTGATTGATCCTAGTCTTCATAAAAGATCATTTTTGTGTTTTTTTAGTTCTTTCAGTCTCTAACATTTCTTTGTGGTTATTTCTTAGAAGATGAAATTGAGGAATTCACTGGATTTTCCCCTCCACTGTGGCCAAATACAATAAATCTCTTTTATTTCTTTATACTCAAAATCTCTTTTGTTATATTTTCAGTTAAACTATCCATCTTTTATGTGTGTTATCTACTATATCATCATAGCTTTTAGCATATTAATCATAGTCACTTTAAATTTTAAATGTAGAAATATTCAACACACCTGCAGTATTTGATTTTGATGACTGCCTGCTCTGTCTTTTTGAAGATTTGTGGTTTCATTTTTTGTTTCTCTAATTTGAGGTTATTTTTGTTTGTTTATTTATTTGGGTTGTTTTGGACTTGTACTATGCTTTGTTGTCTTTTTGATATTATTACTATTGAACCATAGTGTGTACCAAGAAATAGGAACTAATCAAAGTAGGCATTTGATTATGAATCTGTGCCTCTGGATTATAGACTTTCTCAATTTATCTCAGGCATTTTCCTTCTTATTGGCCCAAAGTTGAATATTTTCATTCCCATAAAACTATTAATAACTGGTGTGTTAGTCAGGGTTCTCTACAAGAAAAGAATTGAAAGAATGTATCTAAATACCTACCTACCTACCTACCTACCTACATGAATGCATGCATACACACTCATTTGTTTATTTACTTTAATTAATTAATTAATTAATTTTAAATTCCAAATTTTATTCTCCTCCCAGCCCACCCTACAACTGTTTCACATCCCATACATCCTTCCTGTCCCCTTGTCTCCACGAGGATGTCCCCACCCCCTACCCCACCAGACCTGAACACTCCCTGGGGCTTTGAGTCTCTTGAAGGCCAGTTGCATACTCTCTGACTAAACCCAGACCCAGCCATCCTCTGATGTATATGTGTTGAGGACCTCATATCAGCTGGTATATGGCTTGTAGGATGTGGCTCAGCTAGTTTAACAATGACTATCCCCATATAAAAAGCTCAAGTATCTAACTGTTGTTCAATCCATGAGATAAATATCTCAGCAGATCATTTGGTCAGAGTCCTGAGGAAATAGGGTTTATTACCAGTGAAAGAATTACTCATAAGAAGGCTATATGAACTTACCTGTGAGAATGAGGGCAAGCCAGCTAAATAAACAAACAAACAAACAAATAAACAAATAAATAAATAAATAAATAAAAGATTCTTCCTCCAGGTCTTTTGTGTAGACAGCCAGAAAAAGATATGGTCCAGATTTAGGGTGGATCCCTTAGATTTAATAATTCAATCAAGCCGGGCGGTGGTGGCGCACGCCTTTAATCTCAGCACTTGGGAGGCAGAGGCAGGCGGATTTCTGAGTTCGAGGCCAGCCTGGTCTACAGAGTGAGTTCCAGGACAGCCAGGGCTACACAGAGAAACCCTGTCTCGAAAAAACCAAAAAAAAAAAATAATTCAATCAAGAAAATACCTCACAGATGTTCCCAGCTGCTTGTGTCCTTAATCTCATATGCAGTCCAGTCGACCCTTGAGAATAGCCACCACACCTGGAGAAGATTGGTTTGGTTTACTAGATTCTTCAACAAAATGCAACTCTGAATATTAATATAATTACTTCATATGGGGCTTGTCTTTGCACTTATAATTGTCTTTTTCAGATTCCTGTAGGTAAAACACAGGAAAAAGTTGATCTCCTTTATTTTTACATCACTAGGTCCCTGTGAACGTTTAAATTCTTCAATATGTCCCCACTGAGTCCTTAGGAACCCAATCACTTTGTTGTGAAATTTGATTAAGTTAAATTTATTGTTTAAATATTATATATAGATGCACACACACACACACACACACACACACACACACACACACACGTATACACAATATTTACATCATCTCCCTCTTTTGCCTCCTTGCAAACTCTCTAAAGGTCTTTCAGATCACTCTCAAATTCATATATATATATATATATATATACCTGCTGCTATATTTAATGTTACTTTTATATAATTTCTACTTCCCTGGGCCAGGCTGTGCAGAGGTTTTTTCCTAGAGATGCTTTCCTCCGGTCAGTCTGTGTGTTTTCTATTCTCTGGGGCAGTGACTGACTTGTGTCCTCCCTTTTGTTCCTAATGCTCTCCAAAGTATGTTTTTCCATATGTTCATCACATCGCTTATTTGAATAAAACACCAACTTTTAAGTACCTCACATGCAGACCTAGAAGCCACATGAAAATATATAATTGTAATTAAAAATACCCATTTTCAATATTTGTGTCATGGCATTTATACAAAACATATGAGTATACCATGAGGCAGTTTATTCCAAACTATTGTAACACTTATTTTTTTTTTCTATATTTGTATTTCTAAAGTTCTTGCTGTTTTTCTTGTGTATTCAAGTGCACAGTTCTTAACCTTCTCTCGTTATGGCTTCTATATATTTGAATGGCTTAACTGAGTCCTTAGATTTTTATTTATATATGTAGCTTGCTTACTTGTTAGAAGTTAGACAACAAGAAATATGACTGTATTAGAGGAAAGATAACAACAGTATTTTATTTTAAAATTTGAATTCACATGATAGTTTCGTCCTCTTATGCATATGCATTGAATAAATCATCTATTTATGTTTCAATTATATTATAAGTAGTAATTATCTTACCAATGAGTATGTTGTATGTTAAAATTTTTCAAGTACTGGAGCCATGGCAATTCACAAAATAGAGCACAGCTCAGGTAGACTATTCTATTTGAGAAGTAGAAAATAAAACAAAAATCAAATTACTGGCATGTGTTGTAATGTGATCAAGACCCATTAATAGGATAGAGAGTAGCAGGAATTGAGCACATAGCTGTGTGCATCAAAAACATTTTTTTAGAAAATAATTTTTTAATTAAGAATTAGATGGTGACAGTGAGGCATATATGACAATATCTGGGGAAAAACTTCAGGAAGGATAGTAAGTAGCCATAATTGAAGTAGTAACAGTTGCTTTTATGCAACCATTTTGTGAATGCAGTCAGCATTTTATGATCACCGTTTTGTTTAGTACACAAAGATATGCTTTTATTTAGATGCTATTATCTATATTTAATGGAAGATAAAGCAGAAATAAACAGTAAAAATATCTGCTCAAAACTATAGATTTGACCAGAAAGTAAACCTGAATTAAAAGCAGACCATTTTATTCCAAAGGTCTGTTTCTTGTAAGTTCTTATGAACTACATAGTAAGGCATATATGTATATATTATATCTTCTCTCATAAATGATATACATTCATGATGGCACTGATGCATGGCAAGATAGTTTCAAGTAATACCTGTTAAGTCAATAAAGGTAGATTGCCACAGCAGGTAGTAGTAGCTTAAAGATATAAGCACTAGATGATCCAGAAACCTAGCTGTTACCCATGTACTTGAACTTGTTCCAATAGTCCAGTGAAAAATAATTAGAATATTATCAAATAATCTTCTCTGTACTCAATTTTTCATAGGCAATACAAATGGAAAAGTGACTCAAGATGGTGACAAAACAGTATCTCATGTGTTGATAATAGGTGAAATATATTATCAATACTTAAGGGAAAATTGTAAAAATGAAATTGTGTTTCCTTGGAAATCTTTATCATCTCAAAACTATATCACAATTTTCATTGCTTATAAATTAAAGTATATTATTATATGAAATATTGAGTGACATTTGTTTGACATAAGTCAAATCATTATAGTGATTTTGGCTAGTATCAGTTAAGAGATAAATGGCTTAGGAAAATCAAATGTTAAATTCAGTCTTAGTGAGCATATTTCCCAATGTAATTAGTACTACTAGGATTAGTCATCTAGCCAAAGATTATGATTCTCATATTGATACGGAAACTAATGAGGAAGCGTTTCAGTGTGTAATTTTTAGAATGTCACAGTGTCATTATCATTGAACAGTTAAATCAGTCATATTCCTCTTTAATAACATATGGGAGTTTTCCCTTGAAAATATTATTTGACATTTTAATAATTCTTCTACTATTGCATATTCTTCTATTAATATTATCTATATGCATACATTTTTTTGCAAACCACTTTTAGTGAGGATCACCCTCTTCTCTAGCCCAACACCCAGCTGAGGTAGTGGAAGACAAAAGTTATTAGGATATGGCAAAAATGGACCTGTTTAGCAATAGTTCTTTGGGAGCAAGCTCAATCTTCTTTCACAGAAATTCAGTCCTGTAGTAAATGTAAAATAGGATTTAGCAACTGCACCAGTCCTCTAGGCAGGTAGAGACTACACAAAAAAACAGAAGCTTCAGTCCAGTCCTCTATGCAGGCAGACACCAAGCACAAACCAGCAGCTGTAGTTGAGTCTTGAAGAAACCACAAGGCTTGCCAATCTGCCAGAAAGGAGACTGTGCAGAAGCACCAAGCTGCTGCAGGAACCCCAGAAGGAATTCTTAGGCTAGTTTATCTCTTGTGTCACCAGTAGTGGAGAACAACAACACTATGCAAGGTGAACCAATAGATGCATGTTGTTAACAAAGAATAGCAAGGTGGAGCAAACCAAACCAATGGTTAGCACTCATCTCCAATTCTCTGTGTGGTTATATTTATATTCCTTCATCATGGGTCCTTTCATGTGTTTGCTATATTAACTGATTCTTTCTTCTGTGTCTGCTTCAGGAAAACATTCTTTCCTGTGGCTGCTACCTTAAAACATCTTTTAACCTGTGTGCCCCAGGAAAACATCATTTCACATAACTGGCTTTTCAAGAAAACCTGAAATTTCCTCTTCAATTATCTGTTAATATTATCAATGCAAATTATTTGTCTTTCCTTTTCCAACCACCTTTAGCTTTAAAACATTTTAAGACAATACATTTATACATTTTTTTATGTATTTCTCTTCCTGTAACTCCTCCCATCTCTCTACCTACCTGAATTTATGTTTTCTCTTTGTACCAAACTCTCTTAACAAGTAAACAAAACAAGAGAAAAATAAAGAAAACCTGACAACAAACAAAAACAAAACCCAAAACAACAACAAAAATAACCCCCAGCAATACGACAAATAGTACACCAAGAAAATGGAGTCTGTTTACTATTGGCCAACTACTTCAGAGCATATGGCCTGCCCTGGAGTGGTTAATATATCCAATATTACTTTGGAGAAAAAGAATTTTCCTTGTTTTCTGCATCTGTCAATTACTTAATTAGTTGAAAGAGTTTATTCCTACATTCCCTTCTTTATTCAGGGATTTTGTATAGCTTGAATTTGTGCATATCTTATGCGAGCTGTCAGTCTTGGTGAGTTCATATGTGTACCATGCATGTTGTGTCAGGAATAAAATGGTTTCTAGAAGTCATTCACCACTTATTGTTCTTATAGTCTTTTTTATCTCCTCTTCCACATAGACTGAGTCTATATGGGAAATATTTTATATAGACATCCTATTTAAGAGTGTACACTCCTAGGTCTCTCCCATCTACATATTGTTCAGGTTTGGGTCCCTAATTTAATTATCATCTATTGCAAAAGGTGTCTTCTCTGATGAGGCTTGAATGATGTAGTGATCTATGTATCTATTGATTTGCCATCAGGATTAATTTAATTGATATATTCATTTAGCTGGGGTACTTACTACCCCACCGAGTTCTTAGACTCATTAAAAATGTCACATGTAGATCACATCTCACTATGTGAGACATTGACAGTGTAAAAGTTGTTGCTTATACCATTATTTGTGCCAGTATTGAGCCAACATATTTTGAAGACAGGTAACTGTTGCAGGTAACATGGTTCATATCTGGGAGATGATAATTAGTCCCATTTAAAGTATCTTTCAAGCTTGGTGGTGGAGGCACACACCTTTAGTTCCTGAACTCAGGAAGTAGAGATTGCAAAAACTTTTAGTTTTATGCCAGCCATACTGGCTTTCAGAATGAATTCCAGGATAGCCAGAGCTATACAGAGAACCCCTGTATTGAAAGAAAAAAAGAAAGAAAGAAAGAGAGAAAGGAAGAAAGAAAGAAAGAAAGAAAGAAAGAAAGAAAGAAAGAAAGAAAGAAAGGAAGGAAGGAAGGAAGGAAGGAAGGAAGGAAGGAAGAAAAAAGAAGAAACAAAAACAAACTTTCACCAATATGAATGCTAATCAGTAAGGATGAAGCTTCCAATTAGGCATCAATGTGGAGTCACTATACTTGATTACCTCAATAAATGTTGTCTTCAATAATAGAACATTATAATACAATTGTTTATAATAAAAAATGGCATTAGCAATGGCCTTTAAACTTTGCGGAGTATCTGCGGGACCACTGTGTCCAATGACTAAGAGAATACAACCCTTTTCAAATACTGGTTGTTTTACTTTCTAACATAGGAAGTAAGTCTGGTTGAGGCATTGTTTCTCCTACTACATGGTAATTCCATTTAAATTTCTTCTATATATTTAAGGAAGCTTCTATAACAGTAGGTTTCTATGTGCCTTTTCAAAAGGCCTTTAATGTTAATAATCCCTCTTTACTTTTTCTTCTTTCTGTCTTCCAATTATACTACCCATTTAACATTCTTATCTGAACATCCCCTTTAACCCTTTATAACACTATATTCTATTTTTCCTTCCTAGTAAGTTCCCTTCCTAACTACCTAATACATCTCTCTATCTATCTATCTATCTATCTATCTATCTATCTATCTATCTAT
>NW_021604563.1:10730551-10758765 GCF_004785775.1 Grammomys surdaster
TATCTATCTATCTATCTATCTATCTATCTATCTATCTATCTATCTATATGTTAAACCTTAAATCCAGATATAGGCAAAATAGGTGATAATTTAATAACAAGAGGAAAACATTAAATATACAATGTATTTTATATATAGAAATTAACCACACAACTTGTTTCTTTATACATTTTCTAATATTCATAAAAAAAACAGGTTGAATGCATCTGTAGATTACTGCAAAGTAAACATGACAGAAAGTAAAATAAGTGCTTCCAACATTAAACCCAATTGAAAACAGCTGAAGTTTGGCCTAAGATGATATATTTTCATTTATGGCCACAACTGCAAAAAATATTGCTACATACAAAAGAATTTGCAGAAAGTTTGTGTTTGCCACAATATTTGTCATTCAAACATTTTAATATCTTTCCATGCTGTGAGAAAAGAACTGTTGAGTATGTAATAGATCATTTTTCCCAAAGAATAACAAGGACAGGGGTTGAACAAATGAGATTCTGGGATCAATAAAATACGTTATCATTCAAACTAGTAATCATAGCTGAAGTGCCAGCACTGCTGCTACTTCTTTAAGCCTCAGTTTCCACATGCTGCTGTTCAAACACACACATGATGGCTGGACATGGGATGGGTTGTATTACAGAAAAATAATGATTTGAATTATTTATTTATAATTAGTAAGCATATATGGCCTTTATTCTGAAGTGATACGTTACCTAGTTTTTATTGGATATTTTCTTTATTTACATTTAAATGTTATCTCCTCATCCAGTTTCCACCAGAAACCCCTTATCCCATCCCCCCTCTCCTGTTTCTATGAGGGTGTTTCTCCACCCACCCACACACTCCAGCCTATCTACCCTGGCATTCCCCTACACTGGGGCATTCAGCCTGTACAGGACCAAGGGCCTCTCTTCCCACTGATGCCCAACAAGGCCATTCTCTGCTACATTTGATGCTAGAGTCATGAGCCCCCTCCATGCGTACTCCTTGATTGGTGGTTTAGTCCCTTAGAACTCTGGGGGTTCTGGTTGATTGATATTGTTTTTCTTCCTATGGGGTTGCAAACCCCTTCGCTCATTGAGTTCTTTCTCTAACTACTCCATTGGGGACCCCATGCTCAGTCCAATGGTTTTCTACAAGCACCTCCTTCTGTGTTTGTCAGGCTCTAACAGAGCCTCTCAAGAGAAAACTATATCAGGCTCCTGTCAGCATCCACTTCTTAGCATCCACAACAGTGTCTGCATTTGTTGATTTTATATATGGGATGGATCCCCAGGTAGGGAAGGTTCTGGATGGCCTTTTCTTAGTCTCTGCCTCATACTGTGTCTCCATATTTGCTCCCATGGGTATTTTGTTTCCCCTTCTAAGAAGTACCAAAGCACTCACACTTTGGTCTTTCCGATTCTTGATTTTCATGTGGTCTCTGAACTGTATCTTTGGTAATCCAAGCTTTTGGTAAAGAACACACGTGGCATGCACTCACTGATAAGTTGACATAGTTATTGTAACGGATAGTAAATAATACATCCCTGTCCTCTAGTAGAGAAATTATCTCTATTTCTTAAGTATTCTAGAAAAAACTGCCTGGAAGAAATACAGACAATGCCTTTCCTTGTAAAGCAAGCAGACATGTGAGAGGAACATAAATTTGTCTTATTTCAGTCTTTTAATATCAGTCTTTTGATGAATATAGAGGAGAATGAAAAATTGAAACTGATGAAATTATTAGATATTATATTCAAAAGGATATTTTAAGGCTATTGCCATAAGAGCAAATTTCCATTAAAGAAAATTTTCTTCTGATGGAACTAATTAAAGATTGTAAGAATTGTTCAAAGTATTAATTTTTTTTTAATTTCTTTTTTTTTAATTTCTTTTTTTTTTTGAACATGAAATGCTTTTTTATAGCATGTTTTACAAGGGGAGGGGGTAAGAGGGTCCAGGTGGTGGAAAAGTACAAAATCTTCTTGGCCTGTGCCTTGAAACATGTCATGGTCTATATGGTACACTGCCTTGAATTATGATCTACCTGCAGTTCTTCAGAAGATATGGTACACTGCTTGAGTTATGGTCTCCCTGCTATTCTTAAGAAGACATGGTACTCTACTTTGAGTCTATCTGCAGTTGCTAAGCAGGATCTTGCAGTTGCCAAGCTTCAGAGGACATTGTGCAGGTGGGGAAAGGTAGGGGGTAAGGGTAAGGGCGAGGGTCCTGGCTTCTGGCATCTCCCCCTTCTCTGTTTAGTTAGAGAAGGCGTCTTATGTTCAATCCCAACTATGTGAGTTTTGAATTTGGATGTCTAATTATGGGGGGGTCTTAGACAAGTTCACAACCCCAAAACACTGATGTGAGACGAGTCACATCGATGGTCGAAGGCTTTAGGCTGTCGACGATGGGCAACGTCAAGGGACTCTGATGTGGGTGAAAGGAGGGTGAGAGCCCTGTCTTAGGCCATGTAGGCTGCACCCACTACCAGCACCACGCACTCCTTTTCGGCTGCATTGGGTGGGCCCCTGGGAAGTGGACCTACAATAATCCCGTCATTGGGCTAACTCACAGCCATCCTAGTCTCTTGTAAATATTCAAGTTACCAACCATTTGTCAGTTTGGGGTGTAATATTGTCATAAACGAAGGCTCCCCAATGTTAGCGGCCATATCAAGGGTGGCCTTGGTTTAGGAAAAAGCCAATTTTTGTTGTGGTGATCAAGAGGCCAAGCTCTCTAGCGAGAGAAATGAGGGCAAAGCCAGGCATACCAGGAACCCTTCTGGAGGGCGTGGAAGTCTAGGGGTCAACCGTAGGGGGAGGCAGGGGAGCTGACAGCTATGTCAGTCTCCTGCGGAGTCACTTCTGGATCCTCTGCAATTTTCAGCTGATGGTAATGAACTTCAACTGCCTTCTTGATGGCAGCATCAACCTGGTTCCGTGGACGACAGGTCACGGGCAATGATCTCTGTCTTGCTCAATCTTGATGTCGTGCGCACATCCTCTCAATGAGGGTCCGTCCGGATGGGTCCGTGCCTCGAGCCCCACGTCTGGGTGCCACTTGACCCGACCGGCGGGTCCTGGTTATTCGTGGGGGCGAGGAGGACTGCAACCTGCTATTCTTCAGAAGATATGGTACACTGCTTGAGTTATGGTCTCCCTGCTATTCTTCAGATGATATGGTACACTGCTTTGAGTCTATCTGCAGTTGCCAAGAAGGATCTTGCAGTTGCCCAGCTTCAGGGGACCTTGTGCAGGTGGGAAAAGGTAGGGGGTGAGGGTAAGGGCGAGGCTCCTGGCTTCTGGTCCATCTGGGTTAGAACTTCTAATAGCAGGCATCACGGGTGATTCAATTTTACCTGGGGTGCTGCGTGAGTTCAAGCTCCTGGGAGTCCCTGTTTTTCTTGGTTTTCTGCAGTTGGGTACGGAGCTGCTGCCTGCGACCTGCTCTGGGCTCGGTCCCAAACCGGAAGTCCCCAAGTATTAATTTTATAACTATAAAATTTCTCTGTCTGGCTCATGAGAGTTAGACACCCTTGGAAATGAGGGGTAAAAAGATGCATAAAGACTGACTCTGTTGCCAAGGGAACATACCAAATATAAGATAATAATCCTTGAGCTCCACACTCATTAATGTGAATCCATTGCAACTGAGACCTATTAATAAATTTAAAGACTGGCTTATACTGGTAAGATTCCAAGTGTACAAACAGCTCTTTAGAAGAGTTTTTTGTTGTTGTTGTTGTTGTTGTGTTTTTTTTTAATCTTACATTTTAGAGTATATAAAAGTATATTATGGATACAAAATGCATTGTAAGTTATATTTATATGAAGCTATTATCACTGTTAGTGTGTTCAAAAACTTAAGAAAGTTAGGTATATCTTTTCTCTTATCTATATGAATTCCAAATAAATACCATTTGGGATGTGGTGAGGGTCAGTGATTCTCTATTATCTATGAATGATATAACATTTGCCCCCTACTGTTACTTTATGCTTTGTTTAAAGATAAAATTTTATCTTATTAAGAGGAGAGTGATTACAGTTTGTTTATATTTACTTCTATTTTCCTATTCTTTGATAGCAGCTTTATTATCTCCATATTTATTACTACTAAGCACTGTATGCTTGTGCTGGAATAAAGGCTTTGAAGCACTGTATTTTGTTTTTGTTTTGTTTTTATTCTATATTTATTAGTATTTGCCTGCATGTTTGTCTCTGCATCAAGTATGTCTCGAGGCTGCAGACATAAGAAGTTGAGACCTCCTGGAACAGGAATTATAGTTGGTTGTAAGCTGCCACATGAGTGCAATAAGCCAATCACAGCCACTTCCTTTCAATGACCAAGTGCTCTAAACTCTTGAACCATGCCTTTAGCCCCTGAATTTTTCTTTTCTTTTCTCTTCCTTCTTTCCTTTCTTTCTTTCTTTCTTTCTTTCTTTCTTTCTTTCTTTCTTTCTTTCTTTCATTGTTTCTTTCTTTTGATTTTAGATGATCATTTTTTATTAATAGACTTATATTTATAAAAGAGAGCAGAATAAATAGGGGAAAAACTCAGAACACTATTACAAATTACACCAGTCAAAATGAAATAGAGACAGCTAGTTTAACAGTAAGAGGCTACATGACAATGCTGTGCCCAGAGGTAAACTTACAGTTTTATGTCCTACTATTTTTCCCAATCTTCTTTTATAGCATTTTAATTACATGCAACTATTAAGGTCAGTTATAGGTTGAGGAACTAGCAATTTAATAGATGTAAATAGTTAAGTAACAAGCATGACCACAAACACAAATACTCAAAGAGCAATCAAAGCAATAAACAAAATCCTGTGATCACTCCTGTGATCACTGTTTCTAAGGGCGTCACAGGATAACCAAAATATCTGAGCCTACATCGCTGTCCTTGCCCAAAGTCATTCATACCTTAAGCCTACTTCTTTGTTTTAAGATTTATATTCCTGCCTGAACTTACATCCTTGCTGTAGCCTAATGTTTAGATTCCTGTCTGAAATTACTTCTTTGTTCTAGCCTAATGTCAGATTACTACCTGAAGGCCATTTCCTAGTCCTTGGGCAATGACAGATTCCTGCCAAGCAGCTGCAAAAGTTCTTAACATCTCCCCCTTTTTATTTTATAAACAAGACTCAGCCTGTCTTAGGTAATTCTAAAAAGAATATCTTCCTTACCTATCATGGTATACACATTGTCAAAAGCAATGCACTTCAATCTTAGGTTGGTAAGGCTCTGTAAAGAATATTACACATTTTTGGCTTGCTGTCCTGTTAAATTAATAATTCTGTCTGGGGGGTCCATTTTCAGTTTCAAGTCATGTACTTTAGCTGCCAACATGTTGATGTTGTTAAAGAGAAACTTTAACGGGATGGACAGAAATAAAAGTATTCCCAGGACAAAAAGGGCTAGGATGGTCAAGCTATGTAAGCCATTCTTAAAGCTTCACCAAAATGGAAAACTGACTTCAGGCAATGGATAATTTTTTCAGCAGTATCTGCAGCATCAAAACTCAGCAGAAAAGCATTTTGTAAATTCATAATTTCACTATGCAAAGTTAAAATATCCATAGAGGCGTTAGAATTATGCCAAATACACTGAAAGTGTTTTTAAACTTTTTCCTAATTATAATGACTATCATTTTAAATTTGAGAAGTAACACAACTCCATTAGTATGTGGCATGACACTCTAGATGAGTCCTTCCTCTTAAAATCTGAACCTCCTTCCAATAATTTTAATAGAATGAAGAGCATAAATCCATTGTTCTGAAAGTCTATCTAAATCCTCTTGTATACATAACACATTAATATCATTTTTTGCTAAGTAATTAACAAAAGTCGATTTCTTAACTTGTGTCAAAGCAATCGCAGAAGCAGTGGTGCTAGTAATTAATGTAGTTAAAGCTGTTATACCAGCAATAATCAAGCCCACTAACCTCTTGATTCTCCTTAAAGCCTGACTCACTTCTTCCAGTACTTGTAAGCTTCCTTTTTAGAATACCAAGATCCTGTAATACTCAGGACAATAAAAGAAAAACTTGTTGATCGACCCCTGTAACAGATATGTGAGGTTTTAAAACATTAACCAAATTAGAAAGTGTACAATCAATACAACTTACACTGTTCTGATGAAACAACTAACAAAATTTCAATAAGAGTATTACAAATGAATCAGAAACAAAATGTTGTAAAATAAAGAAACATAGAAAATCTATTTCTCACAATGTTTCCTGGGAATAATAATACTTTGGCTGTATTGGGAATATTCAGTATACTGCATGATACGCTAAATACCATACATGACGTTAGATATAATGTGGATAAATGAAAAGGTCCTTGTAGCAAGTCTATATAGTGAACAAAAGTATATTATAGCAAAGATGTCTAGAAATCATTTATTATTTCATTGACTGTTTCTGAACAACCGAAGTGCCTGAAAAAAAAGTATTTATAGTGAGAAGACTGAAAATTTTTCTTAGATTTTGATAGTATAATGTTACTTGTTGAAAACATTTCCACTAAAATGAAATGAAATAAAATAAACAACTATAAATTTCATAACACTGATTTATTAAGGCCATAAAATATGACTATGACTAAAACAAATAAATATATGTTGTAAAACCAGCACATATACTATCAAAATTTACTGTGGAGTAAAAGAAAGAAAGGAGTCAAAAATGTGTGATATTTCTAATAGAAGGAATTTTAAAGGTGAGAACCTAATTAATAAGGATTGGGAACCAGGAAAAAACAGGTTGTATGATTCAGACCAGTTTGATATTATAAATGTCAAATTTAGGATCCTAGCAGGATATTCACAAAGAGACACATGCCAAACCATATGTTGAAAATGAGTTCGGAGCTTGAAAGAAGCAGCAGGACCAGAATTCTAGATGCAGTCATCAGCCTGTATGTGGTAATTTAGATCATCTGGAGAAAGTGTATAGCAGAAAAGACACAAACCGTTAAGCAATGCCTACAGCTAAGAGATGGAGAAGGTAATTTTTACAAGTGATTAAAATAGATATTGGGTGAGTATAAAAGAAGATCAAATCATTATTGCAAAAGGCAATAAAGGAGAGCTTTTAAAATGAGACAGTGTTTACATGAGTGTAGGGTAGCAATGTCAAATGCCCAGTGAGGACTGAGAAGTATTGAAGTTTGACCAGCCATATGGTAACAATTCCCTTCATTCAGAATGGTTAACACATAATGAGAAACAAAGTTGTTTGTAAGATAATTAAGACAATTATAAATTACATTCTGAAAAACAGTGAGGTTTAAGAGATAAGTAGTGTAACATGGACAGAAAATATAAATTAGTTTATTACTGTTTGATTTTTCAAGAAAGGAGAGAATGATTTATTGTCCTTTGTTCTTCTCATTGGTTTTAGAGTGAGGTATAAAATAGATTACAAAATCACAAATAAATTCTGATTGAATATTTTCCCAATGAAAGGGCAATGAATGATTCTATCGCCTACTTAATAATTTAACAGATGATTGGCAGTATTTTTACGAAGAACTATGTCAAAACATGAATCAATTATAGGATATGAATCATGAACAGTTGTCTTTTAGGGCACATGAATCAGCAACATTTAGATAGGAAGTACTGAAAACTTTTAATATCTTCACAGTTGATTAGCAATATTTTATATATATCTAATTTTATTCAAGATTAATACATGGAGAGAAGCCTGTGAAGTTCTAAGAAAGAAACATAAAAACTGGAGGATTAAAACTTGCTAAGTGAAAATAATTTCAAATTACCTTAAAGTATGATATTTAGTTTATACAAAAGGAAGCCATAGTAACCATAGAAAATATGAATGTGTAGGTTTCTTTTAGAATACTAATAATTTGCTTTTTAGAACACTTTATTAACAGAAACTTTATCATTTTCACTGAGTAGTTTTAGTAATATTTCCCCAAAATTGATTTCTTGGAAAAATGTTCTAATATCTTTATGAAATATAGAAGGTATCAATGAAGTAAATGCAATATATAATTTTTGTTAATAAAATATAAAATGATTATATCATTAAGAACAGAAAAAAATGAATAGAGTCAAGCAGAATTAAAAAAGTACAATAAACATTGGAAAATATGTTTTATTTTTATCGTACAATATATTAATATTCTTTCCATACCATATCTTCCTAAATCTTCAATATATCTCTATATTCCTAGCCTATCTTCCGTAAGTACAAACAATAAATCAAAACAAACCACATCAGACAAAAACTATCAAACCAAATCAAATCATGGTAACGACTACTCTATCTATTTCTCCCTTCCATCCAGCTCCTTTCTCTCTCTCAAACACACACACACACACACACACACACACACACACACATACACACACACAAATTGTGTACCTGTTTTGGCCAAGTATTTCTGGACATGGTGCCTGATATGGGCCATAAACTCAGTGATAGTGCATTGGAGAAATTTAATTTTATTTTTAAACAGATACAGATTGCAAATAGCTTTTTGTTAGTGCTAGAACTATTCATCTACTTGTCCTTTTTTATATTGAAATTTTGTCTCATTTGAACCCGTGTGTACTATCACAGTCTCTGTGAATTCTTGACTTAAGAATGTAAATAAAAATTGTTTGTCTTCTACTAGTTGTCCAAATCTATTTCTTTTACCATATTTCTCAGTGTATCACTTACTATTCCTCACATCCAGTATTTATACTCTAGCTACTAGCTACAATGAATTATATACTACTCTTCCAGTTGCCTTATGTATGCTTGAGGACTGTCTGTCCCCTATATTAGTCAATCACTAAAGTGTTAAGAGGACTACTAATTTCTTGTGTGTATCACTTCATTAACTTCTTTTTTTAAGTTGGATACACTATTTATTTACATTTTTGATGTTATCCTCTTTCCCAATTCCCCCTCCCCCCATCAACCCTTATCCCATCCCTTCTACACCTTTTTGCTTTTATACCATTTTGGTTTCATGCATGTATTAAGGTAAGTTCTAGTTTGAGGAACTAGCAATACAATAGATGCAAATAGTCAAGGAACAAGCAAGACAATAAACATCAGTAGTCAAAGAACAAGCAAGACAGTAATCAGAGTCCCGTGATTACACCCATGATCAGTATTTCTTAGGGCTTATCAGGATGACCAAAATATATGAGCCTACTTTCCTGTCCTATCCCAAAGTCATTTTCATACCTGAAACCTACTTTTTGTTCTAGCCTAAGATTTATATTCCTGCCTATAATTACTTCCTTGTTCTAGACTAAGATTTAGATTCCTGTCTGAAATTTCTTCTTTGTTCTAGCCTAACGTCAGATTTCTGCATGAAGCCAATTTCCTTGTCCTTGGACAATGTCATATTCTTTCTAAGCAGCCCATTTCCTTGTCCTTGGACATTGTCAGATTCCTGCCAGGCAGCCCCAAAAGCTCTCCATATCTCCTCCTTTTTTATTGCATAGACATGACTAAGCCTGTATTAGGTCATTGTGACAAGGTTGCCTTCCTTACCCATCATGGAATATGCATTATCAAAAGCAATGTACTTATGTCTTAGGTTGATAAGGCTCTGTGTAGAATCTTACCTGTCCTTGGTATGCCAGACTGTTAAATTAATAACTCTGTCTGGGGGTCCATGTTTAGTTTCAAGCCATGTACTTTGGCGGCCAACACATTAATGTTGTTAAAAACAAGCTTTAACACAATGGGCAGGAATAAAAGTATTCCCAGGACAAAAAGGGCTAGCATGATCAAGCTATATATGCCATTCAAGATGCTTGAACAAAATGGGAATACTGACCTTGACCCATGGATATTTTAATCAGCATTATGTAAAGCATCAAAGCTCAGTAGGTAAATAAATAAAATATCCAATAAAAAATAGATAGTGGAACATGCAATTGCAGTTGAGCATTTGAGACATGATTACCAGTTTATAACAGGGATTCCTTATAATCCTCAAGAACAAGGTATTGTGAAAAGGGCCCATGGAACGTTAAACCAATGTGCTAATGAAAAAATGGGGAGATATATCCCAATATATCACAACTTTTTAAAAATAATGCTCTTTTATTTTAATTTTTTTAAAAATTTGGATGCTAAGGTACTCTCTGCTGAGTGTCAATGGCATCTTTCAACTTGGCATACTTATGCCTAGGAGTAAAGAGAGGATCCACTTCTTGGCATATGGCATGATCCCGACCAGGAATTAAATATGGGGAAGAAGGTGTGTTCTTATTTTTTTTCTGCAAGATGCTGGAGAAGCACAGTGTCTGCCAGAGTGATGGGTAAGACATGCTGATGCTGAGACAAAGAATGATGCTGACCTGTGAGCTTTCTGCATTCCCTGACAATGGTGACTGGGAAGCTGTATTAGACATATTTCTCCCAACTACCTTTGCTTTCCTATATCCCAGATATGACAAGTTGCCTTGCTCAAGGTTTTGGACCTCATAGTTGAGAGAATAAAAAAGAGAAGTAATAATGACTCTTGCATTTTTCTTAAATGTGTCCAGGTATTTGGACTCAATCATGGGCTGGTATAGAAATCAATCTAATATTGAAAATAACACTCTGCATTTGGAAGGCTGGATCTGGACACTTTCAGAGACATATTTGGAAGTTAGCTACAGTTCTCTATGATGTTATGTTAGCAAGATATAAAGTTGGGACAGGATCTGGATTTCAAACAACTGTTAGTGCATGTAATAAGGTGATTTTTTAAATTTTTTTTAAAGAAATTTATTTTTATTTATTTACATTTCAGATGCCTACCCCTTTCCCTATTTCCCTTCTTTAGAAAACGGGCATTCCCATCCCCACTCCTCTTTTTCACTTTTATAGTATTTTAATTTCATGCAAGTATTAAGGTCACTTGTAGGTTGAGGAACCAGCAATACAATATATGAAAATAGTTAAGGAACAAGCATGACAATACACATAAATAGTCAAAAAACAAGAAAGTCAATAAGGAAAATTCTGTGAATACTCCTGTGATCACTGTTTCTAAGGGCTTATCAGGAAGACCAAAATATATGAGCCAACATCCCTGTCCTAGCCCAAAGTCCTTGGTTTGCCAGTCTGTTAATTTCGTAACTCTGTCTAGGGGTCCATTTTGAGGTTCAAGCCATGTACTTTGGCTGCCAACATGTTAAAGACAAACTTTAACATGATGGGCAGGAATAAAAGTATTCCCAGGACAAAAAGGGCTAGCATGATCAAGCTATATATGCCATTCTCAAGCTTGACCAAAATAGAAATACTGACCTCAGGCCATGGGTAACTTTATCAGCAGTATCTGCAGCATCAATGCTTAGCAGAGCAGCATTCTTTAAATTCTTAAGCTCACTATGCAATGTTAAAACATCAGAAATTTCTTAGAATCATGCCAAATACACTGCAAGTGTCTTTAAACCTTTTCCTAATTATAATGACTACCACTGTTAATTTTATAAGTAAAACAAATCCAACTGTATTTGGACTGACATTGGAGATGGGTATTTACTCTTAAACTCTGAACCTCCTTCCAATATTTTGAGTAGGATAAAGAGCATCAATCCGTTGTTCTGAATGCCTATCCAAATCCTCTTGTATATTCAACACTTTAGTAACATTTTGGCTAAATGATTAACAAAAGTAGCTGTCTCAACTTCTTTTGTCAAAGCAATTGCAGAAAGCAGTGGTGCCAGCAATTAATGTAATTAAAGCTGTTATACCAGCACTAATCAATCCCAGTACCCTCTTGTTTCTGCTTAAAGCCTGACTTTTTCCAGTATTTACAACCTTTTAATTTTCTTTTTTTTTTTTTTTTTTGAAGACCAAGATTCTGTGTTACTCAGGGCAATAAAACAACATCTGGTTGATAGACTTCACAACTGACATGACAAACTTGAAGTCACTAACACAATGAGAAAGTATGCAATCAATGCACATATATTAAATACTGCAGAAGAAACAACAGTATTTTTAACTTGAAATTAAAAGAGGCTTAACACATGTACTAACACTTGTTTGAAATCCAGTTCCTATCCCAACTTTATATCTTGCTAACATAACATTATAGCGAATTTCAGCTAACTTCCAAATATGTCTCTGAAAATGTCCAGAACTAGCCTTCCAAATAAAGACTGTTGCTTCCAATATTGCATTGATTTCTAGACCAGTCCATGACTGAGTCCGAATAACTGTTCATATTTAAGAAAAATACAAGAGTCATTCTATCTTCTCTTTTTGATTCTCTCTTCCACAAGGTTTAAAATCTTGAGGCAAGGCAGCTTGTCCCATCAGGAGTATAGGTAATCAAAGGTGGGTTGGGAATATATGTCCAACACAGCTTCTCAGTCACAATTGTCAGGGCACTCAGCAAGCTCACAGGTCAGCATCATTCTTTGTCCTGGTATCATCATATCTTACCAGTTGCTCTACCAGCCACCATACTCCTTCAGCAACTTGCAGAAAAAACACAAACATGACCTTTCCCCCATATTTAATACCTAGTTGGAATCATACCACATGCCAGTAAGTGGATCCTTCACTTTCACCTATGCATAAGTATCCCTAGTTGAAGGGTGTCATAAACACTTAGCAGAAATTTCCTTGGTATTCAAATTTTTTAAAAAAAAATAAATTAAAAAGAACATGATTTAAATAAATGAGATGACACAGGATGACTAAATGGAGAGAAACTTGAGGCAATCCCACTAAAATCAGGGACTAGACAAGGCTGCCCACTCACTCCCTATCTATTCAATATATTACTCAAAGTCCTAGCAGAGCAATTAGACAACAGAAGGATTTCAAAGTGATACAAAGTGAAAAGGAAGAAGTCAAAATATCACTATTCACAGATGATATGATGATAGTATACTGAAGTGACCCCAAAACTTCCATTAGAGAACTACTAAACCTGATAAACAATTTCAGCAAAGTGACTGGATATAAAATTTAACAAATCAGTAGCCTTCCTCTATTTAAGGGATAAACAGGCTGAGAAAGAAATTAAGAAAATGACACCCTTCATAATTGTCACAAATAATATAAAATATCTTGGTGTGAATATAAACAAGTAAGTGCCAGAACTGTATGATAAGAACTTCAAGTCTATGAAGAAAGAAATTGAAGATCTCAGAAGATGGGAAGATCTCCCATGCTCATGGATTGACAGGATTAATATAGTAAAAATGGCCATCTTGCCAAGAGCAACCTACACATTCAATATAATCCCCATAAAAATTTCAACTCAGTTTTTCACAGAGTTAGAAAGAGCAGTTTTCAAATTCATTTGGAATAAAAAAAATACAGGATAGGGAAAACTATTCTCATCAATAAAAGATCTTCTAGGGGAATCACCATCCGTGACCTCAAGGTGTACTACAGAGCAAGAGTGTTAAAAACTGCATGGTATTGGTACAGAGATAAGCAAAAAGATCATTGGAATAGAACTGATGACCCAGAAATGAACACCCATACTTATGGTCACTTGATATTTGACAAAGGAGCTAAACACATTCAGTGGAAAAAAGACAGCATTTTCAACAAATGGTGCTGATAGACCAGGAGGTCAGCATGTAGAAAAATGAAAATCAATCCATTCTTATCTCTTTATACAAAACTCAAGTCCAAGTGGATAAAGGACCTCCACATAACACCAGACACAGTGAAACTTATAGAAGAGAAAATGGGAAAGAGTACCAAACACATGGGCACAGGGGAAAAGTTCCTTAACAGGACCCCAATAGCTTATGCTCTAACATTAAGAATTGATAAATGGGACCTCATAAAATTGCAAAGCTTCTGTAAGGCAAAGTATAAGGCTCTTTAAATTGTCAAATTAAAATTACTTTTGTCTCTTTTATGGTATTTATTGTAAGTTGCATTTATATATTTCTGATTGTGTTAGTGTGTTGAAACCTGGCAAGTCTGTTACTGGGGTCTATCAACCAGCTGTTGTCTTACTGCCCTGAGTATTACAGAACCTTGATTTTCTGAAAAAAAAAAAAAAAAAAAAAAGCTTGCAAGTACTAGAAGAACTGAGTTAGTCTTTAAGCAGAACCAGGGGGTAGTTGGCTTAATCATTGCTGGTATAATTGCTTTAATTACATCAATTGCTAGCACCACTGCTTCTGCAATTGCTTTGACACAAGAAGTTGAGACAGCTACTTTTGTTAATCTTTTAGTAAAAAAAAAAAATGTTACTAATGCATTGTGTATACAAGAGGATTTAGACAGGCATTTAGAACAATGTAATGATGCTCTTTATCTTATTCAAATTATTGAAAGGAGGTTCAGATTTTAAGAATAAGGAGCCATCTTGAGTGTCATGCCAAGTAAAAATGGAGTTGTGTTACTTCTAAAATTTACAATTACAGTCATTATAACTAGGAAAAGTTTAAAGACACTTGCAGTATATTTGGCATAATACTAACACCTCTCTGGATATTTTAACTTCACTCATTTCTTAATATGATTTCCATATGATGACTTATATAAGGTTCAGTTCTCTTTCATTATTTATGAATGCCTTTAATATCTGCTTAATATTTATTTTTCAAATATATATCCCTTTATCACTGTATTTTCCCCAATCTTCATCATTTAACTACGCCAATTTCAAATTTCTTTAATCATTTCATTATCAGTTTTCATTATTTTCTACACATTTATGAAACTTACAACATATATTTAGAGCAATATTCATGTTTTCTTCTGAATCTACACCTAATTCATTTGGATATCACATTTAGAACCTGAATGTCATGTCTATAAAACTCTCCTCGGCTTTTTTGCCACTATGTCTTGGTTCAATGCCCCTTCTTTGCTCTTAATAGTCAACATTTATTATTATAACATTTAACAGTGATATATAACTATGTGTCTATGTACATTACTAGAATATAAAATCCATAGTTCTGTCACTAGTATTTATCAATATGTAGTCTGTTAATTAATATTTTATTATGTTGTAAACAACATAATAGTTTTATAGTGCTTTATATAATATATGTATATAATATTGTGTTTATGTTATGATTCTTTCTTAATAAATTTTAAGTGTACAACACAATGCATTAAATATAAAAAGAATAATTCACTCTTCTAGGTAAGCATTGTCAATGTAATTATACATTTCTTCCCTCAAAAGTATGAGAAAATTAATAAAGTGCTGGTAATTCTATAAGACATATATAATGTACCTGTTCTTATCAATATAATACTGAAATAATAACTCATTTCAAAATTTATAGCATTGTAAATGGTGGTAGGTTGTAAGGCTATTTATTTCTTACTTTAGCTCAATTTGACTGGTTTATTCTTGTTTTATATGGAACCAGACGTGAAATAAATCAACATTCAATATGAAATTTCTAATTTTTTTTTGATTAATATTTTACAGCTTTCATTAAACAAACTTATCTCATATGTGATAGTTCATTTTTGTACCAACTAGTATAAGAACAGTATGCACAGATATTCCCCTAAATCTCAAATAACCTTTATATACACTGCTTTTAGTATTATTTTCATTTCAGTGTGGTATGTATGCATGTTACAGCCACTGATGATCAACTTATACAAAAAGTTAGAATAAGATTGGATTGTGAAGATGCCATTCTTCTTCCTTTCAGCTGCCTTGAACACTACTTCTGCTTATTTCTCATAATCATACAAGAATTTATACTGCCAACATTTCTAATACCCAACCATGCAACCAGCAGATAATGAGATTTTTCACTCTTTAGAGTCTACTAAACCCATGTAATAAGCCTCATTCTCCCTGAATAAATCTACTATTGTGTTAGATTTCCTTTGGAGAACATTGACTAATTCATGAAATGAATGGAATCTTATATTTATATAGTAGTTTTAAGGTATAAAACCAATCTTACTACAATATGAAACTGTTTAATAGTAACATCCAAGCAATTGGGCAGCATTTGTCTTAATCTTGTTTTATCAATGAGTAATTGTACTCCAAGAAAATTAAAATAAGCTATTCAATAATTAATACTAAATACTATTCAAACTGTGAACCATTGAACTTCAAATCTTTTCTTTCTGATGAAAAAAAATATTATTTTTCAAAATGTCAGCCAAAACTTTTGCATCAAAGTCACATAAAAACTGATTTCATTATTTTGGAAGCATCTAGACTTTTAACATTAAAAATTGCTCATAATTTTTTTCATTTATGATGTTTGGACTTGAAGTTTACAAAGGGATATTTATCATTTTGTTAATAAGCTATATTGTTAATCAGTCCTCTCTTAGTAAATCAAAATATGTGACAACTTATAAATAAATCAATTTTCTCTATTTTAGAGTTAAAAAAATTATGCCTGAATCTAGTAAGCAAGGTATTTCTTGTCACAACATGAAAGAAATATTCATATAGTGAAAGAGTGCTCAAGAGAGCCAGAAGATGAAACAGTAACACTTATATAAGGGCAGTGCATTTTTATTAAAAAAAAGTCAATCACACAATTATGAACCTAGTCCACATTAATTCCCTTAGCCCTTTTACAAACATGTAGCCTTTTTTATCTACCAGTACCATCACAGTGGTAAATAAGTTTTAATATGAATTTAAATAAGATTTATAAACTATATTGAACTCCTATTGATTGGTAAGTTTCAGAGAAAATTTGACTGCATATTTCATATGAGATATCTAAATAATTTAATCAAAAGAAAAAATCATCAATAATTTTCATTGCATGGGTACTGTATATACAGTTTCAACATAAAGATGGGAATGCATACATTAGTTTTGCATACTGATTTAATTTTAATTGGTTATATACAGAATAGTGAGATGTGTTCATACCATGAGACTTCTAATTTTTAAATTTTAGAGGGCAATTCATAATGTTTTTCATAATTCATGTTCTAGCTTTTATTCAAAATGTATAAGACTTCTCATTTTTCTGATTTCTTTTAAACACTTGTAATATTCCTTGTATTTGATAGATGTGGATCTCACCTAAGTCTACCTCGGCATTGTTTTGACTTTCTCTTCCTTGTTGACTGATGGATAGGTATGTTTTACTCATATATATTTTACTTGTTTGCTAATTGCTTACTGAGTAATATCTATTTATATTACTCATCTATTCTATCTGTTCTACAAGATTATCTTCATTGTTGATTTACTTTTACATCCTGAATATTAATATTCAGACAGATATGTATTGCTAAGAGTAGTTTTGTTGATTGGGTTATAGACACTTAAGTATTGAATTTGGTATATGCCACTAAATGTAAATAAATGGATAAGGAGAAATGAACTAAACATTGGTGTTTATCTATGTATCTTATTGTACTTAATAAAATAACTTTCTTCTGGGTCACCTCAAGCATTTTTCATATATTATTCCAATATTTATCTTTTAAAGGTCCTATAGACATCATTTTGAAGAAGTTACACAGTTGGCCTAATTATTTTATGCATGTGTTCTTTTTTTTTATTGGATGATTTATTTACATTTCCTATGTTGTCCCCTTACCCCATCCCCCACCACCCCCTCGGAACCCCCAATCCCGTCGCCCCTCCTCCTTCTTCTCTGTGGATGTAACCTCTATCTACCCCCCCACTCCCACCTCCCCACCCTCAAAATTCCCCCCCCCTGGGGCATCCAGCCTTCATGAGGTCAAGGTTCTCTTCTTCCACCTATGCCCAGCAGGGCCCTCCACTTTTACATATTCAGCTGAAGCCCTGGATCTCCCCCAAATGCTCCCAGGCTGGTGGTTTAGACCCTGGAACTGTGGTTGGTTGGTATTGTTGCTCTCCTCATGGTGCCACAAACCCTTTCAGCTCCTTCAGTCTTCACTCTAACTCCTCTATTGAGAACCCCATGATCAGTTCAATGGCTAGTTGTGAGCATCTGCCTCTGAATATGTCTGACTCTTGAAGGCCTCTGAGGAGATATCCATATCAGGCTCTTATCAGCATGCACTTCCTGTCTTCCACATCAGCATCTACCTTTGGTGATTGCACATGGGATAGATACTCAGGTGGAGTGGTCTTGAGATGGCCCCTCCTTCAGTTTCTGTCCCTCACTTTGTCTCCAAATTTGCTCCCTTGAGTATTTTGTTGCTCCTTCTAAGAAGGACCGAATCACCCTCACTTGGTCTTCCTTCTTTATGGGCTTCATGTGGCCTGTGAGTTGCATCTTGGGTATTTCAAGGTTCTAGGCTAATATCCAATAATCAGTGAGTGAATACCATGTGTGTTCTTTTGTGATTGGCTTACCTCACTCAGGATGATAATTTCTAGTTCCATCCACTTACCTAGGAACTTCTTGAATTCATTGTTTTTAATAGCTGAGTAATACTCCATTGTGTAAATATACCACATTTTTTGAATCCATTCCTCAGTTGAAGGACATCTGGGTTCTTTCCAGCTCCTGGCTATTATAAATAAGGCTGCTATGAACATAGTTGAGCATATGTCCTTGTTATATGTTCGAGTATCTTCTGGGTATATGCCTAGGAGTGGTATAGCTGGATCCTCGGGTAATGCTATGTCCAATTTTCTGAGGAACCGCCAGACTGATTTCCAAAGTGGTTGCACCATCTTGCAGTCCCACCAACAATGGAGGAGTGTTCCTCTTTCTCCACACCCTCACCAGCATCTACTATCACCTGAGTTTTTAATCTTAGCCATTCTGACTGGTGTGAGATGGAATCTCAGGGTTGTTTTGATTTGCATTTCCCTGAGGACTAAGGATGCTGAACATTTCTTTAGATGCTTCTGGGCCATTTGAGTTTCTTCCGTTGAAAATTCTTTGTTAAGCTCTATACTCCATTTTTTAATAGGGTAATTTGGTTGTCTGGAGTCTAATTTCTTGAGTTCTTTGTATATATTGGATATTAGCCCTCAATCAGATGAAGGATTGGTAAAGATCTTTTCCCAATTTGTTGGTTGTCGTTTTGTCCTATTGACAGTGTCCTTTGCCTTACAGAAACTTTGCATGTGTTCTTTGTGTTAAAAACCAATGACAGTCATTAAAATTATATCTGAAAAAATCCTTGAGACTAGAGTTTTTTGTCTTCCATACTAATTTTAATATATTACATATATTTTAAGCTAACTGCATATTCATGATAACAACATTTATACAGGCTTAAGATATATTTCTTTGCATATTTTGAATATTAGCTCTTTATTGGATGTAGGCAAAGGGAAGGATGAATTGAGTTACAGGATATTGGAGGTGAGAATGAGAAGGGAAATTACATTTGAAATGTAAATCAATGAAATGTTCTTAAAAGCACATGAAAAAACAAAACATGTATTTCATTGCTGTAAAAATAGTAAATCAAGGCCCCTGTCTTCATTAATCTCTATTTACATTAAACATTAAATTATCAATCACAACTAAGCATATATGTTGTTTTTCATGCCCATGTATACACACACACACATACACACATACATATGTGTGTGTGTGTGTGTGTATGTATAGTCTGCTATTTTCCAAGTTTTTAGTTAGAACTATGAGTTTTGTCTTCACACTGTCCCATGTCTTTTGTGCTTTTTCATTTATGTTTTCTATTATTTAAATTTTTATCATGAACTTAAAATGTATGAGCTATGGGAAACACACTTATATAATAAATTTGGCAACATTTTCCATAATCTTTTTATTATGTATCTTAGAATTCTTTCACAGTTTCATGATTTCAAATCAGAAATGTCTACATTTGCTTTTATCTTGCTACTTTCTGTTGGAAAGTACTTTTTGCCTTAAAACATATAAAGGGACTCTCCATCCAACTTTATCAGACCTGCTGAGCCTCATACATATAGATAAGCTTCCCTTCCCCAAACCATCTTCTCTACTTGCTGAGTTCTCTGTGTAAACCAAGCTGCACTGAGCAGGTTGCTAACCCAGGCAGACCTCCATTCAACTATCACCTCTCTGACCACCCATATTGGCCTATGCAACATGAACCATACATACCTGAAGCTCCTGAAATATACAGACCTGTCGAGCTCAAATAATACAACCTAAGGATACTCATCAGAGGCCTACCATACCAGTACCATTGAAGTTAACCCCCCTCACAATACCTACTACAACAGGAACATCCAGGAATCATGAACATCCAGAGGGCTAAAAGCCCTTGAAAGAACACAATCAACAAACCAAGGGCAATATGAGATTTCTGAGCACAGCTACCCTACAACAGCAAGCTCTAGATATCCCAACACAACCAAAGGTCACAGAAACTAACTCTACTAGACTTTCAAAGAAGAGATAATACCAGTACCCACAAAACTACTAAGCAACATAGAAACAGGTAGAACAGGGCCAGAAACTCATTCAATGAAGCCTCAGTCCCATTGATACCAAAACCATAAAAAGATTCAACAATGACAGAGAATTTCAGACCAATTCCTCCTATGAACATTAATGCAAAATTACTCAAATCCAGAAACACATTAAAAACATCATCCATTATTATCAGGTAGCTTTATTCATAGGGATGCAAGGATGGTTCAATATACAAAAACCCAACAAAGTAATTCACTACATAAACAAACTGAAAAAATTTACAAGATCATCTCTTTAGATGCAAAAATGCCTTTGACAATATTGAACACCATTTCATGTTGAAAGTTTTAGAGAGATGGGAATAAAAGGCACATAGTTAAACATAATCAAAGCAATATACAGCAAGCCAGTAGCCAAAATTAAGTTAAATGGAGAGAAACTTAAAACAGTTCCACTAAAATCAAGGCCAAGAAAAAGCTACCTACTCTCTCCCTATCTATTAAATATAGTACTTGAGTTTCCATCCAGAGCAAGAAGACAACTAAAGGAGATCACATGAAAGATCTGAATGACAATAACTTCAAGACCCTGAATAATGAGATTGAAGAAGATATCAGAAGACAGAAAGCTCTACAATGCTCATGGATGGTAAAATTAACAGCCAACTTACCAAAACCAATATACAGATTCAATGCAATTCCCATAACAAATACATTAAAACCTTTTATAGACCTTGAAAAAGCATTTGTCAACTTTATATAGAAAAATAACAAAGCCTAGGATAAGCAAAACAATTCTGAACACTGAAAGAGCTTAAGATGGAATCACCATCCCTGACTTTAAGCTATACTACAAAACAATTGTGATAAAAAAAAAAACAAAAAACCTGCAAAGTATTGGAACAGAAACTCACAAATATATCAATGGAACTGAACTGAAGACCCAGAAATAAATCCACACACCTATGGGTACTTGATTTTTGATAAAGATGCCAAATCATAAAATGGAAAAAGAAAGCATCTCTAGCAAATGGTGCTGGTCTGATTGGATGTTGACATGGTGAAGAATGCATATAGATCCGTATTTATGATCCTACAGAAAACTCAAGTCCAAGTGAATTAAGGATTTCAACATACAATTGGATATATTTTTTTCCATAGAAGAAAAAATTAGGAAATAGCCTCAAATGCCTTGTTACAGGTGACAATTTCCCAAACAGAACACCAATGACTCAGGTTCTAAGAGCAACAACTGTTTAATGCGACCTCATAAAACTAGAAAGCTTCTGTAAGGCAAAAGACACTGTGAATAGGACAAAACAGCAGAGTACAGATTGTGAAAGGATCTTCACCAACCATATATCTGACAGAGGTCTAAAATCCAAAATTTATGAAGAACTTAAGAAATTAGTTACCAGCAACCTCAATAACCCAATTAAAAAGTGGGGTACACAGCTAAAAAGATAATTCTCAACAAAGGAATCTTCAATGGTTGTGAAGCACTTAAAGAAATATTCAAATTCCTTAGTCATTAGGGAAATACCAATCAAAACAACTCAGAGGTTCCATCTTATACCCATTACAATAGCTAAGATAAAAAAGAAATTCAAGAGATAGCACATTCTGGCAAGGCTGTGGGGCAACGGGAACACTCCTCCATTGTTGGTCCAAGCATAAACTTGTACAACAACTTTGGAAATCATTTTGGCAGATTCTCAGAAAATAATTCTACCTCAAGACCCAGCCATCCCTCCCATCTGTATTTACTCCCTTTCTGTCACTCATTAGAAAAGAACAGGATTCTAGGAGATAACAGCCAATCATGACAATGCAACTCAACAGAAGGAGAAGAACCCCAAATGCAGCTCCGAAAGTCAGATACCCACTTGTTCACACATTCTGGAGTCCTATAAAATATATTATACTAAAAGCTGTAATAGATATGCAGAATACATGGTGCAGACCCATATAGGCCTTGTATTTGCTTCTACAGTGTCTGTGAGTGTACATGAGACTTGCTTAGTTAACTCAACAGGCCTTATTCTTCTGGTGTCCTCCAACTCCTCTGGCTATTAAACTCTTTCTGCCTCCTCTATGTGGTTTCATGAGCTCTTAGAGGAGAGATTTGATGGTGACATCCTTTTTAGATTCTCTCTTTGCAGTAATATATGGATATAGGTCTCTGCATTTGTGCCTGTCTCCTGCAGGAAGAGGCTTCTCGGATGATGAGTGCATAACATACTGGTTTATGAGTATAGCAGATTATCATTAGGAACAACTTTTTTTTTTTTTTTGGACAGTAGTTTTTTTCTTATTCCCCTACATTAGTGTTGAGAAGACAGTAGGCAGGAATTTAGGAGGAGGCAAGATGGTGGGCATGAGAAGAATTGGAGAAAGAAAAAGGAATGGAGAAAAATGATGTAGTTATACTTTTATAAAATGTTAATAATAAAAGAAAAATATGTATATGTGTATTTCTGTTCTGTACCTGTGGAATCCAGAACGAGTTATATTATCTGGAACTGAATTAATGATAATTGCTAGCTGTCTAATGTAGGTGCTGGTATTAAATGCTAGTTCTCTGAAAATACAGCAAATGCAAATATTCCCTGAGGCATTTCTTCAGTATCTAAATCTAGAGTTTTTAAAAAAATTATGTTGTTCGTTGAGTCAGAGGTTACACTGTAGTGAACTGACCCTCTAGTCTCTGGTGATCACAGAAAAATGTTTGTTTTTGTATTATCCCAATCTCTCCCAATTGATTCCCAATCTCTATGATAGAATTCTTTACAAAAACAATTCATAGGAAGAAAGTTTATGTTTTGACTCATATTTTCAGAAAATTCATTCTGTCTTATCAAAGGAGAGTTTGGTGTAACAGAGAAGTTCATCTTATGATATGCCAAGAAGAGGCAGAGAGAATAGGGGTACATTTCCTGTTTTGCCATTTTCATTGTTTATTCTGTTCAGATATAATCCAATCCATGAGATGGTGCCATTCATATGAATTGCTTTTTATCTCCACTTTAGTTAATCTGGAAACACCTGCATTTAGAGCAACAAGTGAGTCCTTCAGGAATGTGCTGTGCGATTCTAAATCTAGTCATAATGACAATGAAGGTTAGTCATCACATACTTTATTGAGTTATTCACTTTGGGTCTAGCCTAAAGCAGCATAATTGCAAAATAAACCAGTTCCATTACAAATTATTTTGTTATTTCTCATACTAAGTATAATTGTCATTCCATAATGTCAGATAATTATCCAGTTAATTTCTCAAAGGCATACCTGTTCCCTCTTTATGTTAATTAAATTTGCTCTTCTCCTCTCACAAATGAATGTGATTGACTCTAAGGATTTATCATTATTTACAAGTTATGAATGCATGCACATAGCCATGTGTGTGGCTCAGTTTGTCTTAGGGTAGAACAGAAAATGAGTAATATTCACTTTAGCATATACCATTCCTGATGGCATGCACTCAGCCTAGGGAAAGATCAACATGTTTTTAACTTTGTCAATAGAGAAACTGCTAGTTTTTTGTTTTTTTCTTAGAAACTGAATATCATGAACCAAAATTGATAAAGAGTTCACAAACTCATTTTAGATGTATAATATTTGATATGAACTTTTTTGAAGTGAATAATATTATCAGTTTTTATATTCATTAAACTAAAGTGGCATTACAAGAGATATAACTTAGTGGACCCTGTACTGGTACTAATGAAATAAGTAGAAAGCAAGTCCATCACAGTTATTTTGAGATGGGGATAGAAGACAGGTGGAAAGGAATTTAAGAAGGTACAGGTTATCTTGACCTTATTGCCATGACAATTTTTGACAGGTCAATAATAATGATGTGCACGATGATCTATTTTATTTCCAGGACAATTTCACTAGAATTTCATTCTTATTTCTACAAGACATTTTCTTAATTCAAATATATAGAGACTAAAAATAGTAATCTTGTGAGTTTTTTCAAAAGGAGAAACTTGGCAAATGGAGGCAAATTAATGTAACAAACATGTTAAACAAACAGCTTTAAAAGTATAAACTACAATGCAATGAGTATATTTGAGGAGAATGTTAATATATTGAGGAATTTTTAAAAACAAGTATGCTATAGTTGTACTTGACAAGGATAAAATGGGTATTTGTAAAGTGGAGGATCTGTCATTTAGTCTCTTACAGTAACAATTTTATTTTGAAAATATACAAACTTTGTATCTTATCACATGTTGTATACTTAAATATGTACAAAACAGTGTATATTTTAAAGTTATTTAAAGAATTTTTGCTGCAAATGTTTCTACTTGTTGAAAAGTAGCACATAAAAACATTTCTGTGGAGTTATTTAAAATGTTCAGCTCAATAGGCAAGAAAGGTGCAGAAACTGTTTTAATGTTAATATGAATCACCCATACTAAGATCTCTGATTTGAGATTTGAGTTTAAACTCAGTATTTGTCTATTCCCATCTTGATACTTTCAAACATATGAACTATTCTGAAAAAGTTTAAATACAAGTCTATATAATTTAGCACTTTTACTGATGTTTTCATTGCACTTAACAATGACAATGTAAGTATGTTACTCAGAGGAATCACTTTATGTCCATTTTCTATGCTTACATTATTTATTTCAAAATTATATATAGATAACTAACTTATTAGGTATAAGTTAGATTAATTATAATCTATAATACTATCTTGATTTTCTTTCTTGCATTCCAACATTTATCTAATTATTTTAATTGTCTAGTTTCAGCATAATAGGACATGCAGGCATGCAATATCCTGGTTTTATTTCTTAAGTAAATTAGAACAATTTCACTCCATAGAATTTCTTAGCTAGAACATGACTTACTTAAAATTCAAAGAGGCAGATCCTCAAAGCCCCAAATGACGACACAAATTATATGAGTCGTTTTCACATGAGCTGACATCTGGACAAGAAGTTATTTCCTGGTACAGTCAGCCTCCTGGGTAGAGAGCGTGCCATCTCTGTGATCTCTAAAAACAACCATTTCGTGCTGAGTGCCATGTCAAGCACTTTGTGCATGCTCAAGCAAACAGTTCTCAAATTGAAGTGAAGAACTGAAAAGGGAGAAAGGAAAACACTGGAGCCAGATGGATCTCTTGAAATTAGACACTTAGGTAAAATAAGTAGCTTGTTTACTCAAACTTAAAAAGCTGTATATTTTCTGAAACTCTACATAAACAAACTTGCGAGACCAATAATATAGTAAACTACATAGTCAATTTTGATATTTCTTTTCTCTTTTTTATACAAGTAGAAAGTTTTGAGACCTATCTAAACTGCAGATTGTGAATAAATATTACCTTATTTTTTGTACTGCATATGTTTTCTTTCCATGTTTCATTATCTTTTCTGACAATCAATATGCCAATTTTCAATCATGTAGCTGAGTTGTATGTTTGTTATTTATTTAAGAGATATTTTTCATGAAATAATCACTAAATATTTGTAGAATGTATGTCTGATTATATGTGTATACCTTTAGTCTCTGAAATTTGGTATCTATTCACCACAATAAACTCACAAACAATGCACACTCCTCTCTCTCTCTCTCTCTCTCTCTCTCTCTCTCTCTCTCTCTCTCTCCCTCTCTCCCTCTGTCTCTCCCTCTCTCTCTCTCCCTGTATTTGTCCTTCTCTCTCACTCCAACCCTCTGAACTCATCTCTCTCACACATACAAACCTACACACATAAAGACACACTATGTTATTTTGCATACATTTTAATGTACAAGACCTGAACATAAGCCCAAATTATTGAGTGTGAATTTATAACTTTGTTGCATTTAGTTTGCCCAATTTACATTTAATAATGATTTAATAATAAGATTTCTCTCTATGAAACATAATTTTATACATAAAAGTAATATCTCTTAAGAATTGAATATGAATATTATATCATAATGCATGAGTAACATTTAGATTTCTCATAAACAAATGACTTTGTGATCATAAAGATATATGGATTATTATTAAATCAGATATCTTAATAAAAGTTAAGGAAACAGATATATTAGGAATTTAGATCCAGTATCAAATGATGATTAATACAAGCAGACATACTGTTAAGAATATTTCTTAATAATTTATGCATTTGTCTCATAATTTTGAATACATTTTACAAGCTCAATGAAATTTGATCCAGCATGTGAAATAACATTATTGATTGGAGTCCTTATGTCATACCAAGTGTTAGTTTGAGACTTTAAAGAGATTAAATTAATCCTCTCAAAAATACATGATGATAGATATTTTCTTATTTTCATTATAAATATGAATGACAGCGAGGTATCAAAATATATTTAATTGTTCAAACTTACTAATATAGAAAATGATAGAACTAGGATTTATGGCCAATTTGTTGGATTTAGAGCCTATTTTCCTTAGATCTTTGTGCCTAATCTACTTACCTAATGTCTAAATAAATTACTTTCCTTGGAAATCATAAAGTATTTTAAGTCAGCAGAGAAATTACTTTAAAAATAATCCATGTCTTTTCAAACAATAGCCTTTATTTTTTAGAAGTGTTTTAATGGCAAGTGTAAATTGAGCTGTAAGTGGATTTCTTTTATAGTCCTTGCCCAAACATAGACAACCTTCATAACTATTACTATCTGTGGTGGTTTGAATATGCTTGGCCCAGGGAATGGCACTATTAGGAGGTATGGCCTTGTTGGAGTAGGTGTGGGATTGTTGGAGGAAGAGTTTCACTGTAAGAGTAGGCTTTGAGAACCTCCTCCTTGCTGCCTGAAGAGTCAGTCTTCTCTCTGCCTTCAGAACAAGATGTAGAACACTCAGCTCCTCCAGCATCATACCTGCCTTGATGCTGCCATACTTCCACATTGATGATAATGGACTGAACCGCTAAACTTGTAAGCTTGTCCCTTATAAGAGTTGTCTTGGTCATGGTTTCACTTCACAAACATGAAATGCTAATTAAGACACTATCCCTTACCAACCTGGTAATTTTGGTTTAGTTCATGGAATTTCAAGGTCATATAATCAGCACTTTCAGTTCTGAATACTCACTGAGCCTTCCATTGATGTTATACACCAGATATGTGATGGCAGATGTTAATACTATAGCATCATTTTATTTAGTTATTTTAGAAAAACAATTTAGTTAGTTTAGAAAAACTAACTAACTAACTAACTAATCTAACTAAAAAGTTAGTTTAGAAAAACAAATGGACAAATTAAAAAAAAGACAAAAAACTTCAGTTTTCTGCTTGTTCATGACCTCCAGATTCCTAACTTCTATGAGCCAATAACCTTTTAAACTATCTCCAAGTTTTTGCTTTCTCATAAGTGTTGCATAGTTTACAATATTTGTGTAAGATTCACCCATACATATTCATGTGATAGTTTATTTTTGGATATCAAATGGCATTATTCTGTTGATTTACAACATTTTATTTATTCATTAACCTACTGAAGATCACCATGGAGGAATTTAAGTTTGAGAAATTACGAGTAAAGGGTTCATAAACATTCAATTTCAGGGTTTTGTTTTAGATACAATGTTTTAATTTTTTGAGGAATATTAAGGTGTGAATGCTATATCATATGGTCAGAATTTGTTTTGTTTTGAAAGAAATAGAGATTTTTGAAATTATATTTTCTCATTGAAAACAATTTTCCGTATAATATACTCTAGTCATAATTGATTCCCCCCATATCTCCCAAGATCCTCCTACCCCCTCCTTTTTTCTCTCTGTCTTCAGAAAATAAACCAAAAATAATTAAACCAAAATACAGCAAAACAAACAGAAAATAAAAAGCAATAGCATGAGAAACACATACACTTACAGAAATACACACACACACACACACACACACACACACTAACAATGTATAAAAACACAAAATCAATCCCCCAAAAATATAATCAAAACAT
>NW_021604563.1:10758865-10768228 GCF_004785775.1 Grammomys surdaster
ATGTTAAATAATTAAATATATATTACATAAATTAAATATATACATAATTAAAAGCTTCCTAAAAAATATTAGCGTTCATTTTTGTTGAAAATCTGTAGCTGGGAATGATTCCTGTCCTTAAGTGTACCAAGTAAGACTCTACTAGAAAATCTGATTTTTGCTTTGTGAACAGTTGTTAATTTTAGATATTTCTTTTGGGTTAGGTGTGGAAATCTGTGGCCAAGGCATAAGAACCGCAAAAGACAGCATACCAGCAAAGTAAGAGTCAGGGACTGTGGCCCAGGAGGGCTGCAGACTGGGTGACCAGGATGGAATACAGGTTTTAGTAAGTAATAATTTAGGAATTTCATAGAGGAGAATGTGCTAACCAAGTGGAGGTTTGGGAGTGGCCTCACCATTGGTCTGCTTAGGACATATTAAAAATAAGACTGTGTTTTTTGTGCCATATATTTCACTTGAGAATACAGAGAAATGGAGTGGGTAGCAAGAAACTCACACTGTTGCTGCAGGGGAGTAGAGCAGATTAGTCTACTACTACTACTATTACTACTACAACTACAGAAATCCATATCCATATCCTTTTCCCTCTTTCAGCATTGGGACTCCATCTATCTTGGACCTGTCCTGGCATTGTGCATGCTTCCAGAGTATCTGGGCGTTTAAATGTGCAGCAGTCCTTCTGTGTCTACAAAGCAGTTTTCATTGTGTCTTCCCCCTTCTCTGTCTCATATTCTTCCTAAAATTAGGGTTATTTGAGGGGTCATATAGAAGCCATAACAAAAGGTTCTGGAAAAGAATGTATATGAAAGAAGTATAAGTAGAGTCATCAAATACTGGCATATACCAGCCCCAAATAGATTTCTTTCATAACCAAGTAAAATTTTCGATGGTACTAATGGCTTCTATTTAGTTAAGTTTTTGACCAAAGGGGCATTGTAAAGTCCCCAAACAACTCAAGGTATTGCCAAGGATATTGGTTGATTTCCATAAATTAATGATAATGCAGTGCTGCTGGAGATAATTCCAACATATCTCACTGAACAAAAAGAAAGCAAGCTGGTGCCTAACTAGAATCTTTACCATGCACTGAACAGCATCCCCAATATTGGGAGTTAGTCTACATGCTCTCAAAGGAGAAAGGTAAACACAAAACAAACCATGAACAATTTTATTGATATCTACAATGATAATTTTATTGCATTATACGCTGTGGCACAAAAGCTGTGAGTTGTAACCAACCAAAATTTTATATGATTGGATTTAAGGATCATACCATGAGATTGAACCCATGTGACTACTACTTGGGTGGCCAGGAACCTGAGATTAGATAGACCATCGACCTTATTGAAAACCAAATGCTATTTATTGTTTCACTAAAGAAATGTAGCAATAAAATTATTCTTAACCACATCCTGTTTAGATAAATGTCTCACTTGGCCATCATCTGAGAAGCTTCTTCCTGCAGTACATGGCAACAAATACAGAGAACCACAAATAGACAATGAGCAGATAGTGAGAGACAATTTTATGACATTTTATTTTTTTATCTTTTATTGAAAATAGATTTTTCTGATATAATATTTTTGATAAACATTAGAAATATTTTAAAGTGCTGTATCATTTTACTTCCCATTAGAAATTAATGAGAGGTCCTGTAGCGCTACATTCGGTCCAAAATTTGTTGTTATTGTATCTCTTGACTTTGTACAGTCTAATATGTGTATGTTACTATAAATGGACAAGTGGTATATTTTTATTTTGTTTCAAATGCATAATAATATTTTATGTTGAAAATTCCATACTAAGATGCTTCCTTGCTATCTCTACCTTCTTTGAGATAGTTTTATTAGTCCTTAGAATTTAAATAAATAGTGATTTCTTATTGTCAAATTTAAGTTTTCTCCCCCTCTGTCTCTCCTTCTTTTTTTTTTATATTGAATACATTTAAAATGAATTGAAATACTCATGAAAAACTAGCTTTGTTTTTACACATAAAATCTCTCCACCCAATTCTGGCTTAAATACCTACTTCCTCTTTAGTCGAGGTCAATAACAATTCAATAAATCCTGCAAAGGCAATTCCCAGGTATTGAATGTTTATAAATATAATCTAAAAGGCATAAAATAGACTATATGAATATTTTTATAATTAGAAGATCTAGCAAAACTAACCTATCTGGGGCTTGACTTAGCTTCAATTTTTTTTTAATTTCTTTTTTTTTTTTGAACATGAAATGCTTTTTTATAGCATGTTTTACAAGGGGAGGGGGTAAGAGGGGCCAGGTGGTGGAAAAGTACAAAATCTTCTTGGCCTGTGCCTTGAGACATGTCATGGTCTATATGGTACACTGCCTTGAATTATGATCTACCTGCTGTTCTTCAGAAGATATGGTACACTGCTTGAGTTATGGTCTCCCTGCTATTCTTAAGAAGATATGGTACTCTGCTTTGAGTCTATCTGCAGTTGCTAAGCAGGATCTTGCAGTTGCCAAGCTTCAGAGGACATTGTGCAGGTGGGGAAAGGTAGGGGGTGAGGGTAAGGGCGAGGGTCCTGGCTTCTGGCATCTCCTCCTTCTCTGTTTAGTTAGAGAAGGCGTCTTATCATCAATCCCAACTATGTGAATTTTGAATTTGGATGTCTAATTATGGGGGGTCTTAGACAAGTTCACAACCCCAAAACACTGATGTGAGATGAGTCACATCGATGGTTGAAGGCTTTAGGCTGTCGACGATGAGGAAAGTCAAGGGACTCCGATGTGGGTGAAAGGAGGGTGAGAGCCCTGTCTTAGGCCATGTAAGCTGCACCCACTCCCAGCACCATGCACTCCTTTTCGGCTGCATTGGGTGGGCCCCTGGGAAGTGGACCTACAATAATCCCGCCATTGGGCTAACTCACAGCCATCCTAGTCTCTTGTAAATGTTCAAGTTACCAACCATTTGTCAGTTTGGGGTGTAATATTGTCATAAACGAAGGCTCCCCAATGTTAGTGGCCATATCAAGGGCGGCCTTGGTTTAGGAAAAAGCCAATTTTTGTTGGGGTGATCAAGAGGCCAGGCTCTCTAGCGAGAGAAACGAGGGCAAAGCCATGCATACTAGGAACCCTTCTGGAGGGCGTGGAAGTCTAGGGGTCGACCGTAAGGGGAGGCAGGGGAGCTGGCAGCTGTGTCAGTCTCCTGCGGAGTCACTTCTGGATCCTCTTCAATTTTCAGCTGATGGTAATGAACTTCAACCATCTTAAGAAGACGGTTGAAGTTCTGTCTCTCCTTCTTACATTTCCTTCTCCCTCTCCCACTGCCTGTGTCTCTGTCTGTCTCTTTCTCTCTCTATCTTTCTCTCTCTCTGTCTGTCATTCTGTCTCTTTCTCTGTCTCTCTCTGTCTCTCTCTCTCTGTCTCTCTGTCTCTGTCTCTCTCTCTCCCTCTCTCTCTCTCTCTCTCTCTGTCTGTGTGTGTGTGTGTGTAAAATAATTTAGATAATAGCTATTCATGAGATGTTTATTTGAAAAAAATCTCATCATTTTTTTTATATCACCACTAATTTCCACAATGTAGGAGTTTATAATTTGAATGGAAACCAGTTAATAAATTCTATCACAGACTTTCTTTTTGTTACATGAGAAACTCATTGCTATGTCTATGGGTATATTTATTTGCTCCTGTGTTACCAATTGTGATGCTTACAATTTTCTGTTCTACATTTAAGTCTGTGATACATTTTGTGTTAAGAATCTTTTTTCTCAGATGTATAAGGTATTTGTTTCACCTTAAATATTTGTAAGTGGATGCCAAATTGTCCCAGCATCATTTACTGAAAAAAGTTATTCTTTGGTTTTTCATATAGTATTTGATTTTTTTTATCACTACCTCACGTCATTTCCCCTTCTCATTGCCTGTTAGAGGGTGCTACCCCTACCAAGGGCATCTTCCTGTCCTGGGGCATCAAGTCACTACAGGATTAGGTGTAGCTTCTCCCAATGAGGTTAGACAGGGCAGTCCTCTGCTAAATATGTGCTGGGAGCCACAGACCAGCCCATGTACGAGCAGTGTCTTATAATTTTAAAATCACTTCAAGATATATTTTCCCTCCATCTTTTAATTTGCCCTATTGTATATTTTGTTTGAAGTTTACTGTGGAGAACTGGAAGAAATTCTTGATGTCAAAATGCAAACTTGTGACCTTGTGACTATGACTGAGTTCTTATAGAAATAATCTTTTATGTTTGCCCATACAACAGTGTCAACAGTTTGTCATTATAACTATAGCTTTCTACTATAACAAGGCTCTCTTTGAACTATATGCTAACTTCTGCACATATAAGTTATGATTCTCTACCAATTTTATCTTTAAATGTATTCTTTGTTTTGTTAAGGGTAATTTGCCTGCATATATGCCTTTGTACTAAGTGCATATATGGTGCACTCTGTAGATAGTGGAAAGTATTAGGATCCCTCAAATTGAAGTAAAAGTTATCTATGAACCTCTATGTAGGTGCTGTGAACTGAAGTCCTATCCTCTGAAAAAACAAAGCGGGTACTCCTGACTGCTGAGCTGTCTCTGAAGCCCATGACATTTTTTTCCTTCAAGTTTGGGAGTGGTGTTTATGTTGATGAACTCATTTCTCTGGTGATTTTAAGAGTGATTGTCTTGCCTTTTCATTTTCATTACTCTTTAGTTGGTTTGGTTGGTTTGGTATTTAAGATGAAATACTGGATATTAGATTTCTTATGACCTAGAATAGAAACTGGAAATCTCAAACATGTTAAGTGTTCTTTTATTGATACATATCAAATGTGACATTTGATAAAATGAAGTATTCAACACGTTAAATTTTTTCTGTTTTTATTGAAATTATATGGATGAAAAATTTTAATGTTTTGAACAGGAATTTGTTATATTTTCAAAATTCTACTATGGATAATAATTACACACACACACACACACATATATATACATATACATATATATGTATATATATATGTATATATATGCATGTACACACATATACATTAATTATAAACAAAATGAAGATACATCTTTTCAGCAATAAATATTGCTAGAATTTGCTTTTATAGATTTCTCAAAGTTTCTACTGTAATCATAAAGACATTATATTTTCTTTTGTGTATGTATCCATGTATTCTTTGACAGTGGGTCTAATTGTGAAGGGTAGACTTGACTTGAACTCTGAGTACTGGAATGACAAGCATGTACCTACATACCTGGCTTCAATTGCAATACATTTTCTAAAATATCAAATACATTTTGACCATGCTTCTGTGATTTCATGTGTAAATATGTAGATATATAGTAGGTGGTTTATAAAACAGATTTGAGAACACCATGCACATATTTTGTAAATCAAGGTCTAAAGAGAGAACTCAAAGGTAACATGATGTACTGAATATAAGCATTAGGGAACTATAATGCTCTAAATTAAAATCTATGCTATGATATTTCCTGACTCTAGGTTCTGATAAATTATTTCAACTGGCTAACTTTCAGGTTTTTCACTGAGATGTCCCTGAGATACTGCTTGGGATATAGTTATTTGTTTATACGTGATCCAAAGAAACACAAATGAGTAGGGGAAATCAGGAAAAGGGACGAAAATAACTGAAGATTTAAACATGTGCAACTTTTCTATGCACATGACCAGAGTTCAGACTTACTGGAGTTTTGTGTACAATATGCCTCTGGAATGACCCAAAGGGAAGCAGTAAAACGATGAGGTTTCATTGATGTTTCCTATTACCCACTTATTGCTGAGGACCACTGCTTTTAAAAGCCTACAACTGCATTTGTGTGAACAAAGACATTATCTGTTACCAGATTAGTAGAGCAGTAGAGGATGGACCTATAATTTAATGTTAAATAAAAGTCTAAATAATCTGACAAATAATAGTTATGACATAAATGTAATTACCACTTTTTGTTATTGTTAATTAACTCAGAAGCTAAATATGAAGATGCAGTGCTTGAGAGTGGAGGTCTGGTGGGGAGGGGGTGGGGAGGTACATCCTCTTGGAGAAGGGCGAGGGGGAGGAGGTGTGGGATGTGAAATAGTCAAAGGGATAGGGATAGGGATAGTCAAAGGGATAAGGATAAAGACTGGATTGTAAGAACAGATTAAAAAAATAAAAAAGAAAAACATATATAACATTGAATTTATAGATTTTTTAATGAATTATTTTCTATTTCAATTTAATGATCTTATTTTTGATTGCTTTTTTAAAACAAAGTTGACATTTATTTTTCTAAGTGTAACAATTAAAATGAATTTTTACTTTACCCTTTTGCAATAGTATTCAATTATGAGACCTTGAAAAATAGTGTCACATTTTGCCATATTAGCTGCAACACTTGCATCATATTTTATGTAGATTAACTTAAAATGATATTATAGGGCTTGTGAGATACCTTGGTGGGTAAAGACACTTAGTGTACAGCTTGATAACCTGAGTTAAAATCTGTGTGTGTTAAAAGGAATTAAAAAGCCCCCAAAGAGTTTTTCCTCAGATTCTCTTGCATAGACTACAATGGGCACACATGATTGTACATGCATACACTTACACACATGCACACATACACACACACACACACACACACACACAGAGAGAGAGAGAGAGAGAGAGAGAGAGAGAGAGAGAGAGAGAATCAATCAATAAAAATGAAAATGAAATAAGAATATTGATTTATTGATTTTTGATGTGATTTTACTCAAATCAAGTATTGGAGAATTTAAATTATACTTAATATTTTTTACTATCTTCACAGAAATAAAGTAATTAAAGTTCCTCTTGTTGGAGCTGAAGAGATGGCTCAGAGACTTCAAATACATTTCCTAGCATCACTGTCAGAGGCACATAGCTGTTTATAACTCCAGCTCCATGGTGATTTCATGTCTCGGGAGTCCAGTGGATATCTGCACTCATGAGCATGAACCCATAAATGGACACAGACACACACATGATTTAAAAATAATGTGAATTTTAAAAAGTTTATTGACAACATGATATTAGTCAGTCAGTATTCTAGATTTCTTTGATTTAATTTTAAATGAATGAAACATTCAAATTATATCAGTGTTAACTGAAATTTATTTTTATATTTTTAGCCACTATGAAATCTATCATGGCAAAAGGGTCTTAAAACCCAAATCTACATAAATATTCCCATGAAGTAATCAGAAGTTGCCTTACACTGATTATTTCCTATCAGGAGGTTTCATTTAATCTCATAAATACACAAAGTCATATGCCCAGTTATCTAAAATAATTTTCAATTTTGTGTTAAGTATTGTATAGTAAGCTGAGACATGCAAGTTACAATGTGATAAACTTGCACATATTCATTGATAGTACACTTTTCTTACAATTTTTAATTTTAATATAAACATTAAATAATGGATTCTGTTTTTCTGTGCTTTCTCTGATAACTTCAAACATGAGGAAAAGTTGGGGGCTACAGAAATGAATCATCATGCAAAGTGTTTGCTACACATACCAAAAAAGTAAATATTATTCAGTCCTTAAAACACACTTAAAGGTGGAAAGAGAGAACAGTTCCCAGATGTTGCCATCTGACCTCCACACATGCACTGTGGTATGTGTGCACATGCAAATCTGTAATTCATAATTAAAAATAAACCAAACGTAACACATATCATTGTTAATCAGAGTGTCTGCTCTCTCACCATCCATTGTTAATTATCTGACATTTTAAAAATTCTTCATCATATCCTATTTCTTCTTTATTATTTTGACACAGATTCTCTCTAAGTAGGCCTGGCTGTCCTGGAATTCACTATGTAGGCAAGTTTGGCCTTAAACTCAGAGAAATCCACTTTATCTTTTTCTCTTGAGTGCTCTGAATTAAGATATGCATCACCATGCCAAGCACAGCTATATTCTATTTAGAATAAGAGTTTACATTATGAAACTATATGTGGTTTCCTTATAACTGGAGGACATTATGTGAGTAAATACATGAAGCCTTGGAGAGTGCATTATGGTAGATTGCATAATATGTGTAAGTGTTCAGATTTCAAACTGAGTGAATAGCAACAAAATATTCCAGTCTCAAGGAATAATCCAAACTTCATGGAAGATGGGAAAAACTAGCTTTAATCTAAAATGGTGAATAAGCACACCAAATATTTTAGTATGACTCCACAGTTTTCTGACATAGACAATGAAGTTTCACAGATCAGAGAAAGGTGGCTTGTATCACACAGAATACTCAATACAAAGAATGTCACCATGACATCACCACTTTACCATTTCAATTAAACTGCTGACCATCATGTAAGAATTGCAAATATCAAATAAAAATACAATGGCTAATAATACTGTTGAAAAATTTAATGATAGACTCAGAAGAGAATGCTAGATTTGTATTTTATTTCAGGTTATTCAGAAAATTACACTAGGACCCATATTGGATGATCTTTCGAACACAGTCATAGGGCAGATGTCCTTGAAAGATAGTCTCCGTTGTGGGTTATGGGTTTGGGAGCTGCATCTCTGAAAAAGTTATATGTAAGTGCTAACATCAAATGTTTGGCGTTTGTACTTGAAAAGTGCACTTGTATATGTAAGCAACTTGAAGATGCACCAGTGTTTTCCCATTGCTTAGTTACCTCTCCTCAGGATAATGTGTCTGTCTCCTCCAGTTGTCCAGGTGAATTTCCTTATTTCGTTCAATTCTATAATAATTATATGAGTGCCATTTTGCTTGTTACCTTTTTCTCTGTTTTATGCAACCATCTTCTTCAGTGTCCCAGGGCAACACTTTCATTTATTCTATTCTGTGAATGCTACATGGTGGGTTATGTTCATATCATGTGTCTGTCTCCTTCAACTTTCCTGTCAAATTTCCCCTGTGTCACTATTTGCCAGAATCCACCCCATCCTCGTCTCTCTCTCCTGGAACTCCCATCTCCCATTTCATGCTTCAGATAATTGGCCATAGCGTTTTATATTTAAAGGTCATGTTTAAGAGATTCTTTCTACAGTTCAGTAGTTAAAAGCATATACTCAGGATCTGAGTTCAGTCCAAGTCACCCATTTCAGGTCATTTACATTACTACATGTAATACCAGTTGCATGAGATATGACTCCTTTTTCTGGTCTCTATGTGCACCAACCATGTTCTATGCAAGAACATAGGCAAACATACACAGAGATAAAAATAAAACTTTAAAAATAAAATAAACTAATAGTTATTTTTCTTGTTTTGAGGCAACAGATACAGATATAACATGTTTTTAAAATTTTAGTGCTTATTACAAAACATAAAAAATAGACTTAGTTTATCATATGAATATACTATATATAATTATTGTAAGAAAACAAACCATCTTCA
>NW_021604563.1:10768238-10773535 GCF_004785775.1 Grammomys surdaster
TATGAATATACTATATATAATTATTGTAAGAAAACAAACCATCTTCATTTTGTATTTATTATTTAAGAATTTCAGACATCCATATATTTTATTACTATTGAATTTTACCTATTTTTCATCTCCAACTTACCTAATACCTGCAACAGGCCCTCCTATAACTCCATATATAAATGATTAGAATGAGAGTGGAAACTATAATCCTTATTTTTGAATGATTGGTCACCAATTGATGAAACTATTTGGAAAATATTAAGAGGTATGGCCTTGTAAAAAACGTATTTCAGGCATACATGCTTTTGCAATTAAGAAAAACAAAAATAAAAAAAAACAAACTCATGGCATCCCCATGGTGTTATGGTGTTATCTCTCTGCCTCCTATTTTGAAAACCAAACTCTAAGTTCTGATATGATCCAGCTGCCATTTCTTTGTTCCACCATCATGGACTCTACCCCTTGAAACCATAACAAAATTAACTGCTTTCTTTTTTGTATTGCCTTGGACATGATGTTTTGTCACAGCAGACAGAATGTAGTACAAAATATTGCTGTGATAGAACTAATTATGCTGTTTTAGTGGATGAAGAAGACTGTAGGACTTTGAACTAGAGAAGTCCTTGGATTATGTAAGTAGAAATCAATGGGCCATCCTAGTAGAATTTTGGAAGACAGTGGTACTGACAACCATACAGATTTTAGATGCTAGTTCAAGAAATTTCAGAGGAAAACAATTTTAGCTTCTCAAGTAGAGACAGATTCTAATTATCCTGAGATGAAGCTGAAAAATGATGGAATGATTTCTTTAATCGAGATCTCAAAACAACATAATATTGACTATTACATGATTATTATAATCAGTCATGCAGGTCTACAACTAAAATAAACAAGCATAAAACAAGAAATAAAAAATGTAGTTTTAGGAAACAAAACTGACACCAAAAATTAATATTTGAGTCAAGCTTTTCTCTGAGAGAGATAAGATTACAGAGAAACCTGATCTAAAATGGACCAAATATAGCAGTGCTCTCTGGAAAGGACTACACCCAGCTAAGCTTCCAACTTATGAGAAGAAAGGGGAAAGGCAATTTCTGCTTCTAAAATGGAATAATATACTAAAAGCTGCAGTAAATATAATTCAGAGAGGTTAAGCTCCATCTAAAGTAGACAGCTTAAGTTGGCAATATTGTTGAAGTGGTTCTGGATCCAAAGTTATTAGAGATATATAGTCAATGAAACTGGAAGGAGAGTTATGAGTTCAGTCATATTTTCAAATAATATATGTAGTTATATGCTATATATGTAATTGTATTATATATACACATTTATCATATAGGTAGTTATATATAAAATTATATTTAAAATATTTTTATTAAGGAAGTTCTGTTTTCTTCATTTAGATTCTATGTCTCATGACTCTCAAAGTAATGATTTTAGCAAGTGTAGCCTTTTAGTAAGTGATTATATCATGGGAGTAAAACTTCCTGAATGAGGTTAAGCCCTCCTAATAATAAGAAAGCTGATCTATCTATTTCACATGTAAGAATGGACTGAAAAGTTATAGCTCATGACGATATGCCCTCACTAAACACCTATTTCTATAAGAATCTTGTTTGAAGACTCTCATATCTAGGACTATGAATAATAATAATTTTTATTAATAAGCTATCCAGGGTATATTATTTTATTTTAGCCACAAGAACGGACTAAAACTTACTTTCGAATCTGTTTTCTCCAGAACAGGAATTAGAATATTGTAACTTGTAAGTCAATAATCTGCTGCTAATTTTGGCTTTTGTACAAATGCAAGCTTTGTAACATGTTCCTTTCTAAAATTTAACATATTTGTAAACAATATGATGAATGAGATACTAAATTTGATTACTTTTTAAGTAAAATGTAACATCTCGAAATAAAATTGGATTGCAAAAGTCTTTTACTATTATCCTAACTGTATTTTATCTAATTCAAAACTTAAGAATGCTTGGCTATTCTAATATCTGCATAGTATACTTTAGGCTGCCTAAATGCTATCTTGTCCTTTAGAAATACATTTGTTGACTTCTTTATAGCTATTAATATAAGCGAGAATAAGAATCTACTGGAGATAATGACAAAAATATAGATTTTTTCTTCATCCAACCATTAATTTGGCTACATTGATTTTGATTCAGCAAACCATAAATGAGTCTTAGTATTGTCAATTTTTTCTTCAGAATCATAGAATGCCAATGTATTGAGGTGGTTCAATACTGACTTTTAAGTATAGTCACATCTTGTTTAACAACAAATTGCCTCTTGGGAAATTTAGAGTTATGTGAATTTTGTGGTTACAAGAACATCATAGACTAAGTTTATATATGCTAAGATGGGTAACAATTTAACAAGAAAATATTTGGGGCTGTTATAGTATAAAATACCCAACATTGAAAAAAACATGGCTATACAGTTCATAATTCTTCATGTGATCCAGTGACTCCCAATCAAAGAAATTTAAAAATTCATTATACAGTCTTCTGTAAGTGAATTGACATGGGAATTCCGCTTATCAATGGTTCTTTTCACCACTCATCATTTCTCCCAACAACCTTCTTTAGGAAACAATCTATTATTAGAAACAAACACTTCCTTTTGTTTTAGGAATAGATGTTTACTGATCAGCAATAGTATGCTAAATGCTAATTATTATTTTTCTATTCAATGGATTTGTTTTTAAGATTATTTAATATTTTTATTATTGTTTATGTTTCATATGCACATGTGCATGTATGTACCTGCTAATTAGTCCATGCATCAATTTATTTAGTCATCTAATTTTTAATTTAATTTAATGTTTTTACTTATTCACTTTGTGACCTGCTCCATTTTCCCCTCTCCTCCTCTGAACAGGTGGGGTTCAACTGGGTATGCTTCAAGTCCCCTTGAGGCTAGGTGCTTCACCTCACACTGAGGCCAGACAAGGCAGCCCAGCTAGAAGAATATATCCCATATACAGGCAAGAGCTTTTAGGATAGCCCCCACTCAAGTGGTTCAAGCACACATGGATACCAAGTTGCACATCTGCTACATATTATCAGTGAGGCCTAGTCCACCCCATGTACATGCTTTGGTTGGTGGTTCATATTCTGAGAGCCCCAAGGTTCCACTTTAGTTGACTCTGTTAGTCTTCCTGTGGAGTCACTATTTCTGTTGGGGCCCACATTTTTTCCTCCTATTCTTCCATAAGGGTGCCCAAGCTCCATTCACTTTTTGGCTGTGCATCTCACAGTCAGATGCTGGGTTCAGCCTCTCAGAGGACAACATGCTTCTCTCTGCAAGCATAACAGAGTATCATTAGTAGTGTTAGGGACTGATGCTTGCCCACAGGATGGGTCTCAAGTTGGGCTGGTTACTGATTGGATACTCTCTCTGTTTCCTCTCCCTCCCCTGTGCCTGCATTTCTTGTAGACAGAATAAATTTGAGATTGAAAGTTTTGTAGGTGTGTTGGGGTCTCTATCGCTCCACTGTGGCTCCTGCTTTGCTATAGAGTGTGGCTACTTCAAGGTTCCATATCTCAAATTTTGTGAGTCACAACTAAGGTCATCCCGTTAATTCTTGGGCCCTTCCCTCATTCAAGATAGGTCTCTGTTTCATCCTGGAGATGCCTCTCCCCACCTTCTCAGTTACAGATTTCCAGTCATTTTTGATCACTATCTAGCCACTTCTTCAAAATTGGTTAAGATAAAAAAACTCAAGAGATGGCACGTGCTAGAGAACATGTGGAGAAAGAATATTTCTTCACTGCTAGTGGAGTGTAAACTTATACCACTTGGACCTGGAAGTAAGGAGGCATGGGGAGGGGAATGGGCAGTTAAGGATCAGGTGTGGGGATGGCCATTTGATATTTTTTAAAAATGTATTTTAAATTTTGATACTGTTTTTGATTCCAATTGTCATATAAATCTTGAATTTTTATGAGCATAATATACCATTTGTGCCATTTAGACATTCAGACATTTTCCAGTGTACCTTGAAAAGAGTAAGTCTAGGGATAACCTATTGCAAGCAATAAAATAAAAGCTTTTTAAATTAAAAATAATATGATATCATTTTTCAGAATTATCATTAGAATTTATTGGTAGACTAACTCAGTAATGATTCCCATAAACATTAGAATAATAAAAAAATAATCCTTCTGATGCAAATTTATCATGAAATACTGATCTTCTTTAATGAAGTCTCAAATGACAGCCATAAGTTCACATCTTTACAGACCTAATATTCATTTTTTCTTTAATTTCTATGTTTATTTACCATTGCATATATACTGACATAACAGCAAATTCAAATATCTATTTTCTGAGAATTAGGTAATATTTTTGTTCTTATATTCTGTCTGTGCTCTTTATTTGGATACAATATGTCAACTATTATTTTATACAGATATGTTTTACATTTTCTCAACTTTTAAGTTCATAGCTTGGAATTTCAGAACATGTATATTAAATTTAACTGAAACTCCTCTCTTTTTCTTCTAATCAATTTATTATACTTTTTATGTCATTTATACAGTATACTTAAGTAGTTAAGGAGCTATTTTTTACTTCTAAAACCTGATTCCATATTGTTATAAGTATTTAGTGACATTTTCAATTTCTTTTGGAAATGTGAATGATACTATTTCTGTGTTTTGCAAAATAAACATCTCTAACAAAATTAACAATAAACTCATGTTTTAGCTCACTTGTAGTGTTAAAAACTCAAAGTTATTTACCCAATACTGGAAATAAAGTTTCAACTAACCGTTTACTTGTGTGTTATAAACTCAATATAAATTATCTTTGTGATTCTCATATATATATATATATATATATATTCTTTAGTATTAGTATTAAGGTATTCTATCTTATACATGTATTATGAAACCACACACCAAGAAGATTCAATAGATTTTCTGTTTCTTTAATTTACATTGTTATTAAATGCACATTCTTTAAAAAGTACAACTTTAGTTAAATACATTCATTCACATATAAACAGTGGAAAAGCTTCCCACCATCTACTGTTTCTTAACATGCAAAATTTAAAATATCATCTCAGAAAAGTTACACCGTATCACATACATGCTACAAATTAAAAAATGAGATCATATGTAGACATACAACATAAAATACATAAACCAGAAAAATCTCAAGAATTTCAAGGGTAGATTGAGGTTAGATAAATGGAGGTAAGAAAGTAGGAAGGATTTTATTAGCACCAGTCTTTTCTCCTTCTTCTTCTTCTTCTTCTTCTTCTTCTTCTTCTTCTTCTTCTTCTTCTT
>NW_021604563.1:10773545-10811114 GCF_004785775.1 Grammomys surdaster
TTCTTCTTCTTCTTCTTCTTCTTCTTCTTCTTCTTCTTCTTCTTCTTTTTGGTAAAGAAAGTTCACTTACAAAAGAGTACTCCTGAGGTTTAAGATCACTTTTAGTAGTCTTACCAAGAATAAGAATAACAACAATAAGAATGAAAGCTTTTCTTGGTGTTTGACCCTAGACATCAAGCTGGGCAGAATTTTAATGTATTTGTGATATCCATTTACATTTAAAACATTAGAATGACTGTGCCCCTTATTTATTCTCAATTAAAAATTCCTCATTTTATTTTCTTTGTAGAATAAAGAAATGCATTCTTAGTTTTTCTTTGCTTTTTTGTTAGGAAACAAATTACCTTGACTTGTGTTGAATATTTAAACTATCCTCACTACAGTGTTTTTATTGAAACATTAGTCTTTGACAGCAATAAAACATTTTCTCTCTTAAATAACACTAAAATAAAATATATTGTACAATATAGCTATTAATTTAAATATTTGTGATTTTCTAAAACAAAAAATTATGTAAATTTATTAGTGTTTTATTTAAGGATTTCAAATATCCAAAGTTCTCAAAGATTGGTGACATTAAAATGTTTCTTGTAATTCTACATACATTAGCCTAAATTTATTTTAAATAGTATCAGATATTGATTTGTTAAGTTGTTTAATTTTCAAGAGTAAAATATCTCCTTGGAAAATTTGAAGTTAATCATTCAAGATGTAAAATTTGTTGTTACACATATTTTGTTAAATGATTAGTTTTACATAAATATTTAGTCTAAAGACAGAAGATAATGCAACATAATATCAATATTCTCTGTTTTATTAGAGACCCCTTAATAATTAAAGGGCTCCAAATTTCATATAAAATTAATGAAAAGATGTTTTCTTTATCTAATGAGACATATTTTAAAGTTGACTATGAGTTTTGAGAGTCAAGGTACTTGGAGTTATGGTGTTTTACTTCATAAGAAGTAGAAGGCCAGGCATGATGGTGCACACCTTTAATCCTACCACTCTAGATACAGAGGCAAGTGAATTTCTGTTGAGTTCAAGGCCACATTGGTCTTCATAAAGAGTTTCAGGCCTTTCAGGGTTTTGAGATACTGACTTAAAAAAGATAGAAAAACAAACAACAAGAAAAAAACTAAAACAAAAACAAAAGCAATAATCCTTTGGGACTGGAGAGATGGCTCACAGAATGCCTGGGTTCAGTTCCCAGTACCCATGGGATGGTTTATAACTATCTGTAACTTCATTTTTAGAGGGCCCTTTTCTGATTAACACAGGTATTGGCACACATATGGTATACAAGCACACATGTAGATAACACATTCATATAGATAAATTAAACTAACAAGTCTTTGAAAAGCAAAAATTATAATCATTAATATATGGATTTCATCAGGCCTTTTTATTTTCAGATTTGCTTTCATAGCTAAATCCTTGTGATGATCTACAAAAGGTTGATGGGCTACATTAACTATACTGAGTGTCTAAGAAACTACTTGTTAGGGTGTATTTCATGAGTAGTAAACAATACTCATATTTCAAAAGTAAAATATCCCCTTGAGAAATCTAAATTAATTCCTAAATGTATAAAAATTTTATTATATATTATATTTTGTTGAATGATTATTTCTATATAAAAGATTTGTCTGATGACCTAGAAAATAATTCATTATAATACTAGCATTCATTGTGTTTTGTTGGAGACCTCTAAAGAACTAGTACCTTGTTAAAAAGGCCCTAAAGTTTTAAATTTGATGACTGATAGGAATCAAATAATTTCAAATGAGAACTATTTACTCCAGAATTACTCTGATTATACAATTCAGCACAGAAGTAAGACATTGTGGAATTTCGTTGGTCTTCAAAGAGCAGGTGATTAACTTATAAAAAGTATATATTTTTTAAAGTTATGCCAATTATTACACACTTTTCATTCATGACATGTTTGTCAATTAAATGGGAAATAATTAAGGGACTATGGTAAGATGACAGAGATCACTGATAATTCTAACACTTAAACAAAGACTTTTCAACAGCCTAAGCTGTTGAAAGTATTTTATCAGTTCTCAACTACATTTTCATTTGCTACTTAAAATCGCATTGATGTCATTAAATGCTGAGGAAAAACTGAAAATTAAACAAATGGAAAAGTATGTCTTATGTTATCAATGCATTCATTAACGGTTTATGTAATACTGTGTTTTAGGTATTATTATAGCAGTTAAACACATTTATATCATTTACCTCCAGTCATTATTGACACGTTTCTAATTGTTTTCTTGATTTACTAGCATGAAAGATGATATTTACTCCACTTACAACTTTATAATTAAGGAAAAACATATTGCTGCTCTCAGCCCAAGCTAAAAAATTCATGTACATGTATAGCATTTCTTTTTCCTAAATCATTGGTAATAGATAAAGAAGAATAAAATCTCTTAGACAAAAGATCATCCCGCTCTCCCAACTTTTGATGAGGATGACTTGTAATCATACAAGTATATTGTTACTTTTATTCTCCTTGGGCATTATTAAAATATGTCTTAGTGACTACTTTGAAAATCCTAAGGAAAACAAAACTTGAATTACACAGTCCATTATTAACCAATCAATAACAGTATAATTTTTATTAATTATCTATTTTTTAGAAATGTTGGGCAATAAGCTTTATAAATCCCTTTGCCACTGATTTAAAGTAATTACTTGCATTGTTCTTTTCAAAGTCTGTTATAAGTAGCTAAAATTTAAGAATAACACTGAAAAAATACGTGTTTTTATTTAAAGACAGATGTACTTTAATATGTATTTTCCTTGTGATTTTCAGTAATTGAATTTTCAGCATTTCAAATGGTTACCTATAGCCTCACCAAGTTTATTTTACTCATGTCTAGGAATTATTAATTTTGACTGCTATTGATAAAGGCAGATCTTTGGAATATAGTAACACATTAAATATGAAATTCCAATACCATGCATTAAATGGCTATTCTTGGTATTTTTTACTTTCTGGAACTCTTCCTAGATTTGTATTCAAACTTAATTTTTTAAAGAATCTGGCTAAAAGTGATGGTTCATACTTCTAGCTATAATTTAATCATGATAGTGTTTAAAATGAATACGATATATGCTATACAATTGCCATTGTATCTGTTTCAATTTTTATGTGTTTTGATGGTTGCAATACTATGAAATAGGTTCATCAAATATGCCAATTATCTTCCATTGATTTTTGTGTTTATATCAATTAAGATGAATTATATATGTTGAAAGTGTTCCAAATTTGATGACATATATATTGTGTTTTAATTCTGTCAGATTTAAGCTCTAACACATTATAGAAGTCTCTGTTAATCTCATAACTAACAGTGTTTCCAGAAAAATGATATTCAACATAGTATATTTTAAAATTTAAAAAAAATATTGAATAAAAATTTTATTCAATATAATTCATCCATATTAAGGAAAATTATGAAGTTCCTAAAATTATGGTATTTAACAACATCCATATTTATAGGTATATAAAAAGGTAACCATGATTCAATTTAAAATAAAAATATGAAATAATACATATTGTTATATATATATATGTATATATATATATATATACATATATATATGACAAAGATATGGAAGGATACACATAACAAAATTAAGAATGGTTTTTTTCTATAATGATTACAGATTTTATGATCATAATTATGCTATACTCATGATCAATAGGTCAGTGATTTTCATTTTGAAAATACTTGATTATTTGTATATTCATAATTGAATATCATTACATAGAAATATCTTATTTCCATTTTATGTTCAAAGAGCTAACAGAAGATTTAAAATTGTACAATTGCTTTATATTATATTTATATTATTAAAAATGAAGATTCATCTGTAAAACAATAAAAACAGTCAACTAATAAGAGACATTAAACAAGTACTTGTGATGGGTTCTGCTGTATGAGTAAATCATACATTTTAAGAAAGTTAAGTCAAGTTTCAGAAAATGTGATTGTTTTTCTAATTGACAATCATATTTGTAATGGTATTAAGTGTTACATGGATTTAAATTGAATGTGAAAAGAGATTAATATATGTGAAAAGTGGAGAATTTGTAGTATAGAAGTTACGTGATTCAGGAGAAGCTGCAGAACATATTTATTTTTCCTTACTTGTGTGAAACAGGATATATTCTTTTAAGTATTATGAATTAGTAAAGAATTATTTGGAGTTGATAATTCTCACATAATTGATGAAAAAGTATGATCTAATTAAGGAAAAACATGTTCCCTAATAAAACACCTGTCAGTGTTTGCCTGTGGATATATTCAAGCAGGACAAGAAACAACATATCTTAGTTTTACAGCGGCAATGTATAAGATATTTAAAGGTAAAAGTGAGTTAGTATATCAATAAATATTTCTATTAATTTAATCTAGTCTACCTGTATGCATTATATACATTACAAAAACTAGTGTTAAGAATGACTTTTAGAGTATCTTCAAATATGAGATTTCTTGGAAATATTTTTAAGACACGCTCACAATGTATCAGTTATCAATGTAACAGTTTTCTAAAAGCACTGATTGAGAAACAATAGCGTGACATTAATAAAGATGAATCCCAATAGTTGGTCAAAACTGCTAACAAATCTGTAGTATGCACTTGCACTTGATACAAGGAAAACTGAAACAAAAAAAATCAAGGAAAAATGCCTCATATATTTTTAAGTAATATTCAACTTAAATTACAATTTAAAATAAAATTATGGAGAAAGTTTAAGTGGCTCATATCCATTTACTCTTTCTCTGATGGTTTCTCAAAACAGCAATATTGACTTTTCACTGTGCCAGAATCAGAAATAAAGACCATGTTAATATTTTCATATAGGAAATTAAATTAGTATTATGGAACTAAAGAAACATAACCGTTTGCTTCATTTAGAGTATTTAGAAAAAAAAATAAGATGATAATCCTTATTGTACACATTCCTAAGGATAGAGATCTTATAAAAATTGTACAAAATGACATGTTTACATTTAGAAATTATGTTTGTCACAAAAAGGAACAAGAGTTTCTACGTATACTTTGTTTCCAAAAGAAAGTATTCACACAGAAAAAAAAATAAAAAAGGAAAGAAAGCAAACCTATGAATTGGCAGAAAATAACCTCTATCACAAAGGAGCACAGGCTAAGGCTAAACAAATTAATCATAGTAATTCTCACAACCTGTGCCTAGCTTGCCCCAGAGTGACATGCAATGTCTTGGAGCCTACTACACGACCATTCATCTCATCCACTGCTTTGGAAGCCTCTTCAAAAGAAGAAAAGCAGACAACACCAAACCCTTTGCCCTGCCCCACTTCCATCATCACTTTGGCTCGACTGATTGATCCAAATGAAGAAAATTCCTCCTTTAGTTTCTCATCATTGATGGTTTCATCCAAGTTCTTAATATAGATAGGCACTCCTGGAGGCCTACTTTTTTCTTTTAGTTTCAGCCTTTCAAATCTCCGCCTTAACTCAGCCAGACGTTCAATTTTCTTCTGTGCTCTCCCTACACATAGGACTTTTCCATCTATTGACTTGCCATGCAGTTCTAGTACAGCCTTTTGGGCAGCTTCATGTGTTTCATATCTAACAAATCCAAAGCCTTTAGATTTCCCAGTGGCATCTCTTATTACTTTAACACTCTCAGTTGGCCCATATTCACTGAAAAGTTTCTTTAGTTTTTCATCATCTATGCCATCTCCAAAATTTTTTACAAAAACATTGGTAAATGTTGCTCTATCTCTGGTTCTGACTTCTGCTGCTCTCTCTTCAGGAAATTTGAATCGACCAACATATACCTGTCGGTTATTGAGCCGGACTCCATTCATGTGCCAGATAGCCCTATTGGCAGCAGCAAGGCTATCGAAGTGAACATAAGCATAACCCTTAGAGCCATTATCATCACATACGACTTTACAGGAAAGAATATTCCCGAAAGCAGAAAATAAATAAAATAGGGCCCTATTGTCTATAGCTTTATCCAAGTTTTTGATGAATATATTTCCAACTCCAGACTTTCTTAAGCGGTCATCTGGCTGTGACCACATGAGACGAAATGGTTTACCGTTAATTAAATCAAAATTCATGGTGTTCAATGCCCATTCAGCATCTGCAGGAAAGCGGAAGTTAACATAACCATAACCCAGGGGGCTTCGGGTCACTGGGTCACGGCAGATTCTAGTGAAGCGCAGTGGACCAGCAGGTCTGAACTTCTTATAGAGCATGTCCTCTGTGACGTCAGGGTCCAAGTCACCTACATACAGGGCAGCCTTGAGATACTTCTTTTTCTTGCCAGCAGAATTAGGCTCCCCACTCCCCATCTCTGAGCACTTAGAAGATGATCTCTTGGGACAGAGTAGGTAGGGGAACCCCTTTTTCTAATCTATAGGCCAAACAGCTGTTCTTGAACAGAAGCAAGCCAAGGCAAGCGAAGGGAAGCTAAAAGCAGACTCAGATCACTGTTGAGGCTGAGGCTGAGAAAATGAAGTTCAGAAACAGCTGGTCAGCAGGCTCAGAACAAATGCATCAGACAAAAAGGTAACCCAATAAGCAATCTATTCTCCATAAGAAGATTTACAGTTTTTCACCCCTTCAGATTTCAAATCAGTTTCAAAAGCCTGTATTAAGAATGCAATATCCCCTGCCCCGTTATAATTAAAGAAATTATCAAAGGTCTGGCTGGCTCCCCACATCTAGCTTTACCAACAGAGGCCTTGTGACTGGCTCTCTGCAAAATCATAGGCCTTGAGCTCCTGTGGGTTTAAAAAACGCCAACCACCCAGTGCAAGGGACCAACTGTGTATTCCTCTGCCTGCCTGTGTCAGGAGGTCTTGGAGCTCACTAAGGCCTCTCTGCGCTCAGCGTCAGCTAAAGGGCACACAAGACACTTGGTGCACTGAAACTGGCAGGCAGGCTGCTGGGAGCCGATCACACAGAGAGACAGACACACAGAAACATGCGTAGGGAACGGGAGACCGCCCATATCCCCAAGATGACCACTGGGTACGGACCGAGTGAGGCGTGGTGATTTCTGCAGCCTGAGGCTCTCTCCGCAGGTCCTGAGGGACTGACTGGCAGCCGCGCAGCGGTCAGCTCTGAAGCGAGGCTGGTTTGGACAGATGCGGGGCGGAGTCAGCAGAGGAGGGCAGATGCCCTAAGGGCCGCCCCAGTGGGGGATCAATGAACAGGGATTGTTTCTTGCAGGACAGAGCTACCAAAGAACCTAGGGACCAAGAGATTGTAGCTGTGCTACGGAGGGCGGGCGGGGCGTTAGGAAACCCGGAACCTTGTTAAGTAACTTCCCGCTTGCTCTGAGATGAGAGAGAGAGGGAGAGAGAGAGAGAGAGAGAGAGGGAGGGAGGGAGGGAGGGAGGGAGGGAGAGTGGTCAATATGACAAAACTGGTTATAACCAAATTCACATCTCTTTTCCTTTTTTAACAAACCCCTTCCCCCACTTTTGGTTGGGGTCCTGGATGTTGTCAAAAAAGGTTACACACTTACTTCAGTTCATTGGAAACTTAAGAGTTGATAGCTGTGTTAGAGGTTCAGTGCTAAATGATCACTGGGTCAAAAAAAACACAAAGATGAGCTTGGTTTTATCCTTACTCCATTAACCCTCCATAATGATAGACTTATCCCCAGGTAGTAGGCAGAGTTCTTTTCTTTGCTCCACTTATATTAAGACTTTAAATGATTGTAGAGCCATAAACTGGCATTTGATGTGACTTAATGCAAGGAAACGATGGCATGTTTTATCTGCATTCAGAATGAATATTTACAAAGTTACAGTATATAAGCTTTACTTAAACAGTAACTTTCTTTTTTGTAATGTAATCCTGTAAATTTGACAACTCGTATTGAGATTTATAATTAATTTTAGAAAATTCTTATCTCCTAACATCCTTAGTTCATCTCAAGATATTAATATGCTTTCCGATTTCATGTATTTTTAAAGCTTATATAAAAGCATAAATAATAGCAATGTAACAACACACATAAAAGCTCTAAACCAAAGTGAAGAAAGCAAGTATACCATAGAAGAATAGATTGCAGGAAATAATCATACTGATGACTGAAATAAATAAAATAGAAACAAAGAGAACAATACAAAGAATCAATGAAACAGAGTTAGTTCTTTGAGGAAATCAACAAGATAGATTAGCCTTTATCCAAACAAACTAAGTGTCAGAAAGTGAATCTCAACATTTAAGAAATAATCAGACAATAAAAAGGAGACACAAAAATATATACCAAGGAAATACCTAAATGATAAAATGACCCAAAGAATACATTAGACCATACTTTACGAAGCTGAACTGCACCAAATTGAAAAATGTAAATAGTTTGGATAATTTTCTTAGCAGATACTACTTACGAAGTTAAATAAAGATCAGATAAACAATTTAAATAGACCTAAAACCTGTACGAAAATGAAAACAATCATTAGTTTCCCAGCCAAATAAAGTCCAGAGCCAGATGTGTTTAACACAAAATTTTACCAGATTTTCAAAAAAGAGCTAACACCAATACTTCACAGTTTGTCTCATAAAATAGAAACAGAAGGGATGAATATTGCCGAATTTATTTCATGAGGTCACAGTAAACCTAATACATAAACCATAAAAATGATTCAAAACAGAAAGATAAGTACAGACTTATTTCCCTTATGAGTGTAGATGTAAAAATACTCAATAAAATGCTTCAAGTTTAATCCAAGAAAACATCAAAGAGATTACCCATCATGATCCAGTAGGCTTCATCCCAGGGATGTAGGAATTGTTCAGCATTCAAAAATCAGTTGATGAGGTCTACCATATAAGCAAACTGAAAGAAAGAGAAAATGCACAATTATCTCATTTCATTCACAAAAAGGCTTTGAAAAAAATCCAGGAACACTTTAGGATAAAAGAGTTGGAGAGTGTAGAATACAAGAAAATTATTTAAGCATAATAAGGCAATTTACCACAACCCTATGGCCAAAAATCAAATGAAATGGAAAGAAACTTAAAGAAATCCCACTAAATTCAGTAACAAGACAAGGTTGTCTACTTTCTCCATATCTACAGAATATCATACTTGAGTTTCTATCTAGAGCTATACAACAATTGAAGGTTATCAAAGAGATACTATGGCTGTGTAATATATCTTGGCATCAGAAATGGCAATCCTTCTGCCATTGTCCAATTCCCATTGCTTTGCATTGTTTTACATATCAGAGGTCCTTGAAGATTCAACATAAATTCTAGGATAGACATTTTCTATATCTGTGAAGAAAAAGGTAGGAATTTTGATTCCAATTTGATTTAATCTGCAAGCAGCTTATAGTTAGATGAACATTTTACAATATTATTGCTTTTTATTTATATTTTTACAATATTTTTGCATTTTCGAGTGTCTTTCTATACCTCTTTATTCAGAAGGTTAAAATTTTCCCTTTAAAAGTCTTTAACATCCTTGCTTAAGTTTATTCTTAGACTTTTAGTTTTTGAAGCTATTATGAATGAGAATATGAATATGATCTCTTTCTTTGTATATTTTCCTTTGTTATATAAATTGTTATTGATTTGTACAAGTTGATATTACATCTTGCAACATTACTAGATTTGTTTATTTGTAGAAGGTTATAATAAAAATTTTGAGATCTCTAATATATATTATTATATCATCTGCAAACTCTGGTAGTTTGAGTTATTTTCCTGTTTCTATCCCTTTTCATATTTGCATTATCTCATTTGTTATGAATCTATCTATGTTGTTGATTCTTGATTTAATTTTAGTGCTTTGGTTGTATATAGAAAACCAAATTACTACTAATTTGATAATTTTACTTTGATTTTATTTCATACAATGTATCCCCAAATTAAATGAGGTCTCAATGTTTTTTTTGACTATGTCTAAGGAGAGCTTATATATATATAAAATTATAAAGTAGGAGGAACTGAATTTGATGATTAACTGGAAATTACTCTCATCATTCTATCATAATATCAATCATTCAGTTTTCTGTTCCCTTCATACTTAGTAATTAGTCAAAAATTTAGAATTTTTCGGGGACATTGATAAATGTCTTGTTGCCTCAGTTAACACCAAAAAAATTCTGGTTTCCTTTATGCTCTTATAAACTATAAATATATATATATAAAAGACCTCAATTTTGAAGTAAATTTAGTCTCAACAAATCTTGTTGATGATTGTAATATACTTGTACTTAGTCTAGTTCTCAAGAAGAAATGGCATTAACTTTGTCAATATTCTGCATCACAGAATTTTTAAATATTATATGACTTCCACATTGTGGGCAGACATCCTTCTATTAGAATGTTGAATTCCCTCTGCCTCTGTCTCTGTGGCTCAGACTTTCTCTAGTTTTAGGTCTATATGTCTCTGTCTTTGTCTCTCTGAGATCAGCCATTTTTTCCCAACTTGCTCTGGTCATAGTGTTTATTATAGCAACAGAAAGCAAACTAAGACAAACTGTTAAGCCAGAAGTTCCTAATACTAGTTATTGGTGTTTGAGTTTTTAATGCTCTCAGATTCACTTGTTCTCAAGCCTTTTATACATACTGGATTATATATACTACAGAATTTACCAGTCTTCAGTTTATAAATAACATATTTTTTCTGTCTTCATTTTTGCATAATCCCATTCACAAAATAGATTTGATATATGTATAATAAATAACTTATAAGCTATGAAAAGTTATGGATAAAACTTTAACACCTTTCATTCAGTGAAAAATTTTGATTTGAAATACTTTATTTTTATATATTTTATATATATTTATATTTTGTTTACTCATAAATATGCAAAATATAAAAAATAATTTCATATTTATATAAAATATATGTTCATATATGTGTGTGAATGTCTCTGTGTGTATGTATGTGAGTGTGTGTGTATGTATCCAAATGTATGTCATTCTTGAATAGGCTAAACTATCCAGATAGCAAAATGGTCAGTGTTTAGAGGTTCAGTGAGGGATATGGGGAAAATGCATATGTAAAGATTAGCGGCTTTGATGGTAAATGAAAACCATTTCCTAAGAATTATAATAGTACATGAATATGCTATCAATTTGTCATCTTGAACAATAATAGAGTTGAATTTTAATATAAACTCTTGATTGTAGATGAGGAAAATGAATTAATATTTCTTCTTTTAGCATAGTAATAAGCAGCTGATTTAGGATTTTATTTTCTTTGAAATCACCTGTCCTATTACTATCCTTAAGTTTGTTGAAATATTTGTGTCTCCTTTCACATTTTTGAATTACTTTGTAAAGTTTATATAAATGTAACTTTTATTTGCCAAGTATAACTGTCATATCAGAGTTTTATTGCTGAATAAGCTCACACGTTGGAGTTCTTTCTGAACTCTGACTGGTTGGTTCAACTCACTTGTTCTTTGTAAATCTTCTCTCCAAGCTTTTTGATTCAAACTGGCTTCTCTAAGCATGCCACTGAATTTCTCTGTTAGGAAAATCTACTTCTAAATTCTACAAACTGATCGGCACTGAGTCCATAAACTAAACTGAATGGAACTGCGTGAGCTCAACTGAAATCAACTGTATTCAACTGAACTGCAACGAACTACAGTGAACTGTATTCAACTGAACTCTACTGCATTGTCTGAACTCAAGTGAACTACACTCACTGATCACTTGCCCCCTGACTAGTTAGTACATAGGATATACATCCTGGTCCAAGAAATTTGGAATTAGAAAGCCATGAATGTAACTCCTCTTACTAGTATGAAATAAAGTGGGTGAGACTCAAGTTTCAGTCTGAAGATTTGGGAGAGTACAGAAGGTTAATGAATATGAAATATACTCACTAGGCTGGTATACAGTATACAGTGTATGGGCCTTGCTGGACATAAATTACAAATAAGGCACATTGAAAAATAAGGTCTGAGCCGGGCAGTGGTGGCGCATGCCTTTAATCCCAGCACTTGGGAGGCAGAGGCAGGCGGATCTCTGAGTTCGAGAGTTCGAGGCTAGCCTGGTCTACAGAGTGAGTTCCAGGACAGCCAGGGCTACACAGAGAAACCCTGTCTTGAAAAACAAAAACAAAAAAAAAAAAAAGAAAAAAAAAGAAAAATAAGGTCTGGTGGATACACAGAATTGGCAGGCACACGATGTACAACCTGGCTTGAGCTAGGTGCTGGGAATGGAGTTAGGTTTTTTTCAGAATGGGTAGGCGTACTGGTTATGGGGCCCCAGCAATGTTAGCAATAGAATATCTCCCCTAAATATTTTTCAGTGAGGCCATCCCTGAAGACACGTAATATACAGAACACCAAATAGATAAAACCAGGAAAGAAATTCTTCATGACACATAATATTCCAAACACTAAATATACATAACTAACAAATATACATAACATATACATAAAAATATCAAAAGCAACATGGGGAAATTATGAATGTAGGCTCATTAGGATAAAACACAACAAATCAGGTAAGACTGTAATAAACCACAAATACAGGTTCAGATTAATATAGCCAGCAAAACAGAGACAGAGAAAGGAAAATATTCTATGACTAACCAAATTTAAGCAGTGTCAATCTACAAACCTAGTTGTATAGAAGCCACAAGATGGAGAACTTCATTGCAAAGAGTATAATCATACCGTAGAAAACTCAAATAATAAATAAATCCAACATGGTAAATCAAATGAGGGAAGATAAACGGTGACAAATTACAGGCATCAAAAAATATTTATTGTAGAGAAGTTGCAATATTAATGGCCTCAATTCTCCAGTTAAAAGAAAAAGACTGAACAATTGGATTAGAAAACAGGATCCATCTTTCTCCTGCATAGATGTATCCTCAGGATGAAAGAACTGAGGAAGATATTATAAGTAAATTGGCAAGAAGCAAGGAGTTTTACCAATTTTAATATTTGATTACATAAACAATAGCCCAAATTTACCAAAAGAGATACAGAATGGTACTACATGCTCACCAAAGAAAAATCCACCAAGAGCATATCATAATTATTAAAAATTTGCACCAAACACAAAGGTCACACAGTTCACAAAAGAAACATTGCAACAGATAAATCTATATATAAACACATACAATGATAGGGGCAAACATCCATACCCACCTCTTGCCAACTATAGGTAATTCAGAAAAAAACTAAACAAAGAAATATTACTGCTAATTATCATCATAAAACCTAACAGATATTTACCAAACATGTTACACAAACACAAAAGATTACACCTACTTCTCAGATTCATCAAACTTACTCCAATCTGACCATATATTTGACACAAGGCAAGCCTCAAAAGATATACAAAAATCAAAAGAGCAGCCTGTATCATATCTGATAAACATGGATTAAAACTGAATATAAAAACAGAAAGTATACAAATTTATTGAAGTGGAACAAATCACAATGAATTTTAATAAAAGTGAGCTAAGAGAAATTAAGAATGGAAATAAGATAAAAATAAGATATATTCCAATTAATGAGGCACAATGAACATGGTATTGAAAGTCAAATTGAGATCATTAAGTGTTTACATAAAAACAAAACAAAACAAAAAACCCAACCAAACAAAAAAGAACTTTGATATAATCTCATATTAACTATTTAATGTCATATCTAAATGATCTGTAACACAAAGAAAAACCGATAATCATTACTTCTAATGAAGCAATGAAACTCAGACTTAAATCAATAAGATAGAAACAGAAACAGAAGTAAACTAAACAACCAAACAAACAAAATAATACAAAAGATTTCATCAAATAAAGAGTTAATCCCTTGCAACATTCAATAAGATCGATAAACTCAGGGGGTCCTTGCAAATGTCAAACAGAGAAGCTAAGAACCTGAAGAGATGAAAATAAAAACTTGGCGCAGATTGACTTGGATCAGACTTTGGAGACTCTACTCCCAAGTGGTATTAAACACAATAGAATGTGAAAATGGGTCTCCAGGCAACAGAAATCACCAGAAATCCAATTTCAGGTATACAATAAAGCATAAGATGTAATTACATAGAAACTCTACTACAAAGTACATGTGGCTATGAAGATGGGTTCTATACCTAAAAGACCTAGAATCTAATGTGATTTCTGGTCAACAGAATAGAAGTCAACAGGAAGTAAAGTACATATGACATCTCCCGAAAGGATGGATAATAATCTACGGAAGAAATTCTCTGGAACAAATATTCTGGGAATTAGGATGAGGTCTTTCCCTAAAGATAGCATTTTTTTGGTCAGCACCTTACTAGCAACCTCAACTCTAAGATTTCTGGATGTAATGCAGATAGATTTTATCTTCTCCACTGAGCAGACAACCCATTATGATTAACATTTCTGATTCTCTTAGTGCTTTCTGAATATAAGGCCTAGTACCCTCTAAATTTTCTGATTTTGAAGGTTTTCAAGGAGAAAAAATAGTGGCCATAATAGAGGCTGTGGCAGAATTCATTTACTTCATGCTTAGCCTAATTAGAATAGGAAAGTACAAGAAAATTATATGAATAGCTAAGGAAGGACTAAAGAATGGGAAAACCCATCTCCAATTCATTCATCTCTGGAGTACTTTTGCTAATAATTTTGCTGTGACCAAAATGGATATAACATGGCATCCATGTTCCATATAAACCTTGATAAACAATCATTGACATGGTACAACAATATTTTACTGTCTCCTTTCACAGCTATCTCCTCTAACAAAAGTATTTGAATTCTGCATTGACAAGAAACATGAAATTCTTTCATCAAACACAAAAGATTCATGCTTTTATTATTTACCTTTAATCCCTAATAATGGATGTAAGTTTAGTTCATAGAAAGAAGAAGTCATGTTTGGAAGTGAAGTCTAAATTGGGGTAGATAAAAGCCTTATTTATAATAGCCAGGAGCTGGAAAGAACCCAGATGTCCTTCAACTGAGGAATGGATTCAAAAAATGTGGTATATTTACACAATGGAGTATTACTCAGCTATTAAAAACAATGAATTCGAGAGGTTCCTAGGTAAATGGATGGAACTAGAAATTATCATCCTGAGTGAGGTAAGCCAATCACAAAAGAACACACATGGCATTCACTCACTGATTATTGGATATTAGCCCAGAACCTTGAAATGCCCAAGATGCAACTCACAGGCCACATGAAGCTCATAAAGAAGGAAGACCAAGTGGGGGTGATTCGGTCCTTCTTAGAAGGAGCAACAAAATACTCAAGGAAGCAAATATGGAGACAAAGTGAGGGACAAAAACTGAAGGAGGGGCCGTCTGAAGACCACTCCACCTGAGTATCTATCCCATGTGCATTCACCAAAGGTAGATGCTGATGTTGAAGTCAGGAAGTGCATGCTGATAAGAGCCTGATGTGGATATCTCCTCAGAGGTCTTCAAGAGTCTGACATACTCAGAGGCAGATGCTCACAACTAGCCATTGAACTGATCATGGGGTTCTCAATAGAGGAGTTAGAGTGAAGACTGAAGGAGAGCTGAAAGGATTTGTGGCACCATGAGGAGAGCAACAATACCAACCAATCAGAGCTCCCAGGGTCTAAACCACTACCCTGGGAGCACTTAGGGATGGATCCAGCGCTTCAGTTGAATATGTAAGAGTGGAGGGCCCTGCTGGGCATTGGTGGAAGAAGAGAACTTGACCGCATAAAGGCTGGATGCCCCAGGGGGTGGGAATTTTGAGGGTAGGAAGGTGGGAGTGGGGGGGGTAGATAGAGGTTACATCCACAGAGAAGAAGGAGGAGGGGTGAGGGGATTGGGGGGTTCCTGGGTGGGTGGGGGATGGGGTAAGGGGACAACATAGGAAATGTAAATAAATCATCCAATAAAAAAAATTCAGCACTAAAAAAAAGTTATGTATTAGAGAATTATTTGACATGAATGAATCAAAAATAGGATATTCCCAACTCTCATGAGAACAGCACAGAAAAAGTGAAGTTAATTAAAATCAGCACAAGAAAAAAAAAACATATGGCGATGTGTGTGTGTGTGTGTGTGTGTGTGTGTGTGTGCATGTGTGCGGGTACATTTCAGTTTTACCAGGACAGTTTACTGAGATAGATTGCAGAGAGAACAGCTAGACACAGGTGAAGCCAGAATGAGCCGGGAAATGAGAAGCAGAAAAAAATAAAAGCATATTGCCAAAATAAGCATATGAAGCATGCTTTTTTTTGTGTGTGTGTGTGTGTGTGTGTGTGTGTGCGTGCATGTTTCTTGACCTCTTCTTCAGTTTTTTATGTGTAGTTATCACTTTCATTTTCATTTATACATGTCTCTTTTGTCTACCTGGTTTTTGTTCTTTAAGATAAATAAGTTGTGTAGTTGAAGGGAAAACATTATCAGAGCATATTGTACAAAAATAATTCTACTTTCAATAAAAATTAAACTAATGAAAAGTATGTTTTGTTGTAGGTTTTTAATCTTTGATATTATTTCCTTGATTTACATAAGCCTGATAAAGTGATCAGTTTTTTTCTCATTCGTGATTTTCACAGCATTATATTGTAGTTATGAATCACATCTAGTTTATTGTATACGTGGGAATGTATAGTTTCTTATAATAATTATTATCAGTATTTTGGTAAACATGGAATTAATCATAAGAGATCATTTTCATCACTACTATATGTTTTCTGTAGGGGCTATCTTATTTTTTGTCTAGCTATAGATTTATCAGCTTTTGAAGAATTAGCTCAATTGCTTTTAATATAACTTCATGTTTTAAAATTACATATCCATTCTCAAATATTTATTATGTCAACATGAATAGCATTATTTTCATCTTACTGTAAGAGAAGCTCATATTATTCATTTTAAGATTTACTTATTTATAACATTTTATTAGTTTTTCATATTTTCCATATAACCAATGGTTTTGTGGTATTTGACATCATTTACTAAGTTTAGTATTATGGTTATTATAATTTTGTCCAAAATGATTCAAAATTTCTTTTTAAATGACTTTGCTCTAGGATACAAACACACAAACACACACACACACATATTCACACACATTAAACTCAAACAATTCTGTTTTTTCCTATTTGTTGATTTTCTGAAAAATTTAACTGAGATCTGAAAAAGTATGCTATATGATCTCTCTATTTTTAAGTTAGGGTCTCAATATGCAGTTTAGGTTGCTCATCAGCTTAACATTATCAACCTGTCTCAATCTACTTTTAAAATATTTTTACCTGTAATTTATTAGATAGAATATATTGTAGTTTATTGGTGAAGATATTTTTATTCTTTGGTTGAGTGAAAATTTTTTGGATGAAACTCTCTGACCATTCTTTTGAGTTCAGCTATGACTTTTCAAGCATTCCATGGTAGTTTCTCTTCATTTTTATGCAAAAATGTCAAAAAATATTCTTGGCAGATTTCCCAGTTTAAGATCCAATGGTTTCACTCTAGAAATACAAAAGTTTATAAACATAGTACATGTTTATGTCATATATAGATGAAAGTTTTTTTCATATTTTCTAATTTTTAGAAACTCTAACACTTGTAATTAATTTTAATGAAACAAATATTATTTTCACTTTTCATGCCTTTGTATTTGAATATATTTTCAACAATGTAATATTTTATTATTTATTTGGCATTTGCATGTGATGCTGTTTGGTAATGTATATCCCAGATTCTTCTTTGTCTACATGCAAGATGTCCATGTGTTCTTCTTATATAGCTTCTTTAAATATATTTTTTAAAATAAGATATCTTATAGAAGAGCAGTAGATGTCTCAAAGGATTGTCTTTTATTATCTTTCTATAACTTTTAAAATTAGTTTTTGTAACCTTTAGGTACAAATGTTTTGTTTTAAATGAATTAATTGGCCTTTGGGCTGGGGCAGACACAGAGTTGGTCTGCTCCTGTCCTGTGGAGATACTGAATCCTGAGTCATCCTACAGGAGCCACTGCACTCAGAGCAGCCGGTAAGAACTCCATCTAACTCCCTAAGCCCCAGAGATACATCTGGGAGCCAAGGACATTCAGGACACAGCAGCTACCCAAACCCCGCCCCTCCGGAATTCCACTTCCCTTCCTTCCCTGCCTGGTCATTTGGGCTGGGGCAGACACAGAATTGGTCTGCTCCTGTCCTGTGGAGATACTGAATCCTGAGTCATACTAGAGGAGCCACTGCACTCAGAGCAGCAGACACCAAGGTGGTTTGCACTTGGGAGACATCATATCCTGAGCCATCCTAGAGGATCCACTGCACCCAGAGAAGAAGGATTTCCAGATCCAAGAGGTGGCCTGAGTCCCAGGAGTTCTTCCACCCAGGAGATTAGGAGCATGAGACCACAGAGACATTTGAACTCTGAGGAGCTGTGCAAAAAGCAATATAACTGGAAATACAGACTCCAGTCTTACACAGTGAGGGCAGGTAACACTAGAGTTCACAAGATGACAAAAGGCAAGCACAAGAACATAAGCAACAGAAACCAAAGTTTCTTGGCATCATCAGTACCCAGTTCTCCCAATATAGCAAGCCCTGAACAACCCATCACACCTGAAAAGCAGGATTCAGAAATAAAATCACTTCTCATGATGATGATAGAGGATTATAAGAAGGAATGAAGTAACTCCCTTAAAGAAATCCAGGAGAGTACAAGTAAACAGGTAGAAACACTTAAAGAGGAATTACAGAAATCCCTTAAAGAAATGCAAGAAAACACAAAGAAAGAATTAAACAAAAACATTCAGGATCTGAAAATGTAAATAGAAACAATAAAGAAAGCTCAAAGAGAGACAACCATGGAGATAGAAAACCTAAGAAAGAGATCAGGAGCCATAGACACAAGCATCACTAACCGAATGAATACAAGAGATAGAAGAGAGAATCTCAAATGCAGAAGATACAGTGGAAAATACTGACACAGGTGTCAAAGAAAATGTGAAATGCAAAAAACTCCTAACTCAAAACATCCAGGAAATCCAGGACACAATGAGAAGACCAAACCTAAGGATAATAGGTATAGATGAGAATGAAGATTCCCAACTTAAAGGGACAGTAAATATCTTCAACAAAATTATTGAGGAAAACTTCCCTAACCTAAAGAACAAGATGCCCATAGACATACAAGAAGCCTACAGAACACCAAATAGACTAGACCAGAAAAGAAATACCTCCTGTGACATAATAATCAAAACATAAGATGCACAAAACAAAGGAAAAATACTAAAAGCAGTAAGGGAAAAAGGTCAAGTAACATATAAAGACAGACCAATAAGAATTACACCAGACTTCACACCAGAGACTATAAAAGCCAGAAGAGCCTGGACTGACATCATGTAGACCCTAAGAGAACACAATTGCCAGCCCAGACTACTATACCCAGGAAAAATCTCAATCACTATAGATGGTGAAACCAAGATATTCCATGACAAAACCAAATTTCCACAGTATATTCTCACAAACCCAGCACTTCAAAGGATAATTGATGGAAAACACCAACACAAGGAGGGAAACTACAACCTAGAAAAAGCAAGGAAGTAATCTTCCAACAACCCCAAAAGAAGATAACTATACAAACATAATTCTACCTTAATAACAAAGATAACAGGAAGCCACATTCATTTTTCCTTAATATCTCTTAACATCAATGATCTCAGTTCCCCAATAAAAAGACATAGACTATCAGACTGAATACACAAACAAGACCCAGAATTTTGCTGCATACAAGAAATGCACCTCAGTGACGAAAACAGACACTCCCTCAGGATAAAAGGGTGGAAAACAATTTTCCAAGCCAATGGTCCCAAGAAACAAGCTGGAATAGCCATTCAAATATCAAATAAAATCGACTTTCATCCAAAATTAATCAAAAAAGATAAGGAAGGCCACTTTATACTCATCAAAGGAAAAACCTACCAAGGTGAACTCTCAATTCTGAACATCTATGCACCAAATGCAAGGGCACCTACATACATAAAAGAAACTTTACTAAAGCTCAAAACACACATTACACCTCACACAATAATAGTTGGGGATTTCGACACCCCAATCTCAGCAATGGACAGATCATAGAAACAGAAACTAAACTGAGACACTTTGACATTAACAGAAGTTATGAACCAAATGGACTTAACAGACATCTATAGAACATTTCATCCTAAAACAAAAGAATATACCTTTTTCTCAGCACCTCATGGTACCTTCTCCAAAATAGACCATATAATTGGTCACAAAACAGGCGTCTACAGATACAAAAAGATTGAAATAGTCCCTTGCATCTTATCAGATCACCACGGAATAAAACTGGTATTTAAAAATGACAAAACCAATGGAAAACCCACGTGCAGATGGAAACTGAACAACTCTCTACTCAATGATGACTTGGTCAAGGAAGAAATAAAGAAAGAAATTAAACACTTTTTAGAATTCAATGAAAATGAGGACACATCATACTAAACATTGTGGGACTCCATGAAACCAGTGCTAAGAGGAAAACTCATAGCTCTAAGTGCCTACAAAAAGAAACTGGAAAGAGCACACACTAACAACTTGACTGCACAACTAAAAGCTCTAGAACAAAAAGAAGCAAATACACCCAAGATGAGTAGAAGTCAGGAAATAATCAAACTCAGGGCTGAAATCAACCAAATAGAAACAGAAAGAACAATACAAAATATCAATAAAACCAGGAGCTGGTTATTTGAGAAAATCAACAAGATAGAAAAACAGTTAGCCAGATTAACCAGAGGGCACAGAGACAGTTTCCAAATTAATAAAATCAGAACTGAAAAGAGAAACATACAACAGAAACTGAAGAAACTCAAAAAATCATTAGATCCCACTACAAAGGCATATAGTCAACCAAACTGGAAAACATGCATGAAATTTACAACTTCCTAGACAGATACCAGGTACCGAAGTTAAACCAGGAGCAGATAAACCATCTAAATAGTCCTATAACCCCTAAGGAAATAGCAGCAGTCATAAAAATTGTCTCCCCACTAAAAAAAGCCCAGGACCAGATGGTTTTAGTGCTGAATTCTATCAGACCTTCAAGGAAGACCTAATACCAATTCTCTTCAAACTACTCCACAAAATAGAAACAGAAGGAACACTACCCAATTCATTCTATGAAGCTACAATTACACTCATACCCAAACCCCACAAAGACCCAACAAAGAAAGAGAACTTCAGACCAATCTCCCTTATGAACATCAGTGCAAAAATACTCAATAAAATTCTAGCAAACCGAATCCAAGAACACATCAAACAATCATCCATCATGATCAAGTAGGTTTTATCCCAGGAATGCAGGGATGGTTCAATATTCGGAAATCCATCAATGTAATCCACTATATAAGCAAACAAAGAAAAAAAAAACACATGATCATCTCACTAGATGCTGAGAAAGCATTTGACAAAATCCAACATCCCTTAATGATAAAAAGTCTTGGAAAGATCAGGAATTCAAGGCCCCTACCTAAACATAGTAAAAAGCAATTTACAGCAAACCAGTAGGCAACATCAAGCTAAAGGGAGAGAAACATGAAGCAATTCCACTAAGATCAGGGACTAGGCAAGGCTGCCCACTCTCCCCCTACCTATTCAATATAGTACTGGAAGTCCTAGCCAGAGCAATTAGACAACAAAAAGAAGTCAAAGGGATACAAATAGGAAAGGAAGAAGTCAAAATCTCACTATTTGCAGATGATATGATAGTATACTTAAGTGACCCCCAAACTTCCACCAGAGAACTCCTAAAGCTGATAAACAACTTCAGCAAAGTGGCTGGTTATAAAATCAACTCAAACAAATCAGTAGCCTTCCTCTACATGAAAGATTAACAGACTTAAAAAGAAATTAGGGAAATGACACCCTTCACAATAGTTGCAAATAATATAAAATACCTTGGTGTGAATCTAACCAAGCAACTGAAAGACCTGTACTACAAGAACTTCAAGTCTCTGAAGAAAGAAATCCAAGAAGATCTCAGAAGATGGAAAGATCTCCCATGCTCATGGATTGGCAGGATTAATATAATAAAAATGGCCATCTTGCCAAAAGCAATCTACAGATTCAATGCTATCCCCATTAAAATCCCAACTCAATTCTTCACAGAGTTAGAAAAGGAAATTCTCAAATTCATATGGAATAACAAAAAACCCAGGATAGCGAAAACTATTCACAACAATAAAAGAACTTCTGGAGGAATCACCATCCCTGACCTCAAGCTGTACTACAGAGCAATAGTGATACAAATTACCTGGTATTGGTACAGAGACAGGCAGGAAGACCAATGGAATAGAATTAAAGACCCAGAAATGAACCCACACTCCTATGGTCACTTGATCTTTGACAAAGGAGCTAAAACTGTCCAGTGGAAAAAGGACAGCATTTTCAACAAATGGTGCTGGTTCAACTGGAGGACAACATGTAGAAGAATGAAAATTGATCCATTCTTATCTCCTTGTACAAAGCTCAAGTCTAAGTGGATAAAGGACCTCCACATAAAACCAGATACACTGAAACTAATAGAAGAGAAGGTGGGGAAGAGCCTCGAATAATTGAGCACAGAGGAAAAGTTCCTGAACAGAACACGAATGGCATATGCTCTAAGATCAAGAATTGACAAATGGGACTTCATAAAATTACAAAGTTTTTGTAAGGCAAAGGACACTGTCAATAGGACAAAACGACAACCAACAAATTGGGAAAAGATCTTTACCAATCCTACATCTGATAGAGGGCTAATATCCAATATATACAAAGAACTCAAGAAATTAGACTCCAGACAACCAAATTACCCTATTAAAAAATGGGGTATAGAGCTTAACAAAGAATTTTCAACGGAAGAAACTCGAATGGCTGAGAAGCACCTAAAGAAATGTTTAGTATCCTTAGTCGTCAGGGAAATGCAAATCAAAACAACCCTGAGATTCCATCTCACACCAGTCAGAATGGGTAAGATTAAAAACTCAGGTGATAGTAGATGCTGGTGAGGGTGTGGAGAAAGAGGAACACTCCTCCATTGTTGGTAGAACTTCAAGATGGTGCAACCACTTTGGAAATCAGTCTGGCGGTTCCTCAGAAAATTGGAAATAGCATTAGCTGAGGATCCAGCTTTACCACTCCTAGGTTTATACCCAGAAGATGCTTGAACATATAACAAGGACATATGGTCAGCTATGTTCATAGAAGCCTTATTTATAATAGCCAGGAGCTGGAATGAACCCAGATGTCCTTCAACTGAGGAATGGATTCAAAAAATGTGGTATACTTACACAATGGAGTATTACTCAGCTATTAAAAACAATGAATTCGAGTTTCTTAGGTAAATGGATGGAACTAGAATTTATCATCCTGAGTGAAGTAAGCCAATCACAAAAGAACACACATGGTATTCACTCACTGATTATTGGATATTAGCCCAGAACCTTGAAATGCCAAAGATGCAACTCACAGTCCACATGAAGCTCATAAAGAAGGAAGACCAAGTGGGGGTGATTTTATCCTTCTTAGAAGGATCAACAAAATACTCAAGGGAGCAAATATTGAGACAAAATGAGGGACAGAAACTGAAGGAGGGGCTATCTGAAGACCATTCCACCTGAGTATCCATCCCATGTGCAGTCACCAAAGTTAGATGCTGATGTGGAAGTCAGGAAGTACATGCTGATAAGAGCCTGATATGGATGTCTCCTCAGAGGCCTTCAAGAGTCTGACATATTCAGAGGCAGATGCTCACAACTAGCCATTGAACTGATAATGGGGTTCTCAATGGAGGAGTTAGAGTAAAGACTGAAGGAGCTGAAAGGGTTTGCAGCACCATGAGGAGAGCAACAATACCAACCAACCACAGCTCCCAGGGTCTAAACCACCAGCCTGGGAGCACTTAGGGAGGGATCCAGGGCTTCAGCTGAATATGTAAGAGTGGAGGGCCCTGCTGGGTATAGATGGAAGAGGAGATCCTTGACCTCATGAAGTTTGGACGTCCCAGGGAGTGGGAATTTTCAGGGTGTGGAGGTGGGAGTGGAGGTGTAGGTAGGGGTTACAACCACAGAGAAGAAGGAGGAGGGGTGAGGTAATGGGCATTCCTGGGTGGGTGGGGGATGGGGTAAGGTTACAACATATGAAATGTAAATAAACCATCCAATAAAAAATTTTTAAAAAATGAATTAATTGATTTTGGGCACCACACAGTTAGTTGATCTCTGTACTTTGACTAGTTTTACCTTTGTGCAATGATCTACATCTGTTTCAAAAAGAAACTCATTTGATGAATGGTGAGAGCTACAGCTATCTGTTTATATAAAGGTAAGTATATAGAATCAATTAGATATTATACTGGCTTAGAAAGTAGCAGTACTAGATTCTCCTCTAGGATATACAGAATTAACTCCTACACACAGGCACTTAGCTAATATTACAATGTGTAACATGCATTCTTCATTCCTTTCTATTGAGCTGATTATAAGTCAAATAGTATACCTGCTGATCATGTACAGACTATATGTATCATTACTAGAACTTTTGGAATATATTGCTATAGAGTGCATTTTTGTTGTGCATAGGAATTACATCAGGATTATTGATTTATTTGCCTCTTGCAGATTGCATGGCTGCTTCAAATATTATGAGAGCTAGTTCTCCTAGGGGAAGCTTCAAGGTCAGATCCAGACCACACGTTTTAAGTCCTGTGTCTGCAACATGTGATGTTTTTCAGAAACAGTGTCTTCCCTTCTTTTCTGGAAGACACCAAGTGAAATGCTAACAGAGTATAGTATTTGGAAAATCAATTGGACTTCCCTGACTGATAACTTTAAAGATTTAGCCCTAGTCTCTGGGACTAGGATACTTGTTAGGTATTCTAGGTTTTCACTGGGGAATATTATTACCAAAAGTGGCATAATTTGAATAAAGGTATGCATGTATAAGCTACGTATTTTCTATATAATTTTCTTTTTTACTTTTTCTTCCTTAATACAATATATCTCAATAGTAGTTCTCCCTTCCCTCTCATCCTCACTGTCCCTTTCATGTCCTTTTCCCCCTAAATTCCATTGTGCCTCCAGTTCTTTTCAGAAAAAAATGCATGGCTCTCAGGGATACCAACCAAACATATCCTGAGAAGATGCCCTAAGACTAGGTAAAACCCATCATTTCAAGACTGGACAAGGCAAATCAGTAGGAGAAAAAATGGTCCGAATCATAGGCAAAAGACACAGTTACAGCCCCTCTTCCCACTGTTAGGAGTCCCACAAGAATATCAAGCTGCACAACCACAACATATATCCAATGGGCCTAGGTCATACCAATTCAGGATCCCTGATAATTCACTTCAGTCTCTGTGAGACCCTGTGAGCTTAAATTAATTGATTCTGTAGATTGTGCTGTCCTGATGTTCTTTATCCTCTGCTCCTATCATTCTTCCCTCTCTTCTGTGGGATTCTCTAAGCTCTCCATAATGTCTGTGTGATGGGATCTGCTCCCATCAGCTGCCAGGGCAACCTCTCAGATGATGATTGGATACAGCACCTGTCTCTGAGTATAGCAGAATTTAATTAGGAATCGTTTCATTGACTTATTTGGTCACTCACATTTTATTCTTTCCTAGGTTTATGAAATATCCAGCTTCTAGATCCTCACTATCCAGGCAGTGTTCAACATCGGCTCCATCTTGTGGCTTGAACCTTATGTTAGACCAGTAATCACTTGGCCACTCTCACAAGATCTAAGCTGCTATTGTCCTTTTGCAGCCTTTGGGCAGGGCAAGCTACAGGTAGTAGGTTTTATGGTTGGGTTAATATCCTAGTCTCACCACTGGGAGACTTTCCTGGTTACATAAAAATGATGGTTCAGGCTCCATACCTTCCATTCCCACCACTCCTCATTAGGATCATCCCCATAGATTCTAGGAAGTTTCTCCTGCACTTGTTTTCCACATTATTCCTAAATGCCTACCTATTCTGGCAGTTTCTCCCCATCCTCTTTCTCTTCATTCATCCTTCTCCAAACTGAACTCTCCTATTCCCATTTCCACTTTCTCCCAGCCCATCCATAAAATCTATTCTATTTCCCCTTTCAAGGAAGAGTCCAGTGTTTCCCCTTTGAACCTCTACATCCTTGGGACCACAGATAATAATATCTGCTTACATGTAAATACATTTCATATTTGTCTTTCTAGGTCTGGGTTGTCATGCTCAGAATGACTTTTTCTTGTTCTATTCATTATCCTGAAAATTACATGATGTATTTTTTAAAAATAAAGTAAATAAATAAAAGCTGGGTAATAATCCATTCTGAAAATATACCACATTTTCTTTACACATTCTTAAGTTGAAGGGCATCAAATTTGTTTCCAGTTTCTGTTTATTATAAAGGAAGCTGCTATGACATAGTTGAACAAGTATCTATGTGGTTGGTTGAGCATCTTTTGAGCAATGCATATGAGTACATCTGGATTTTGAGGTAGTTGTATTTCCAATTTTCTATCAAACCACTCTATTGATTTCCACAGTGGCTATATGAGTTTACTTTCCCACCAGAAATGGATGAGTGTTCACCTTGCTATACATCTGCCCCGCCAAAAGCTGTCATTTGTATTATGAATCACAGATCCTCTGAAATGCATACAAGGAACTCTAAAAGTAGTTTTAATTTGCATTTATCTAATATATACAGATACTGAATGTTTATCTTTATTGGTTATTTTATTCATTTACATTTCAAATGTTATTCCACTTGCTGGTTTACCCTCTACAAACTCCCTCTACCCTCCTCCCTTCTTCTATGAAGGTATTCCCCCAACCACTCCTTCCACACTACTTTAACATTCCCCTACTCTGGGTCATCGAGCCTCTACAGGAACAAGGGCCTTTCCTCCCTTTGATGCCAGATATGGCAGTCTTCTACTAAATATGCAGCTGGAGCCATGGCTCCCTTCATGCATACTCTTTGGTTGGTGGTTTAGTACCTGGGAGCTCTGGGATGTCTGGTTGATTGATATTGTTGTTCTTCTTATGGGAATGAAAACCTCTTCTGGTCCTTCAATTCATCCCCTAGCTCCCCCATTGGGGTCCCCATGCTCAGTCAGATGCAATTAATTCGTGAAATTTGAGGGCAAATTGATGGAACTAGAAAATATTATCCTGAGTGAGGTAACCCAGTCACACACACACTCACAAACACACACACACAAACACACACACACACACACACACAAACATAGGATGTACTCATAAGTGGACATTAGCAAAAAAGTTTCGAATACCTACAACACAACTGACAGACCATATGAAGCCCGTGAAGAAGGAAGACCAAAGTGTGGAAGCTTCAGTCTTACTTAGAAGGGGGAAGAAAATAGTCATGGGAGATAGAGGGAGGGAGGGACCTTGGAGGGAAAGAGGAGGTGGAGGGAAAAATGGGGGCAGAATCAGGTGTGGGAGGAGACAGGGAGAGAAGTACAGAGGGTCAGGAATTTGAACAGAAGAATGTAGCAGTAGGGGATGGGGAACTGAGGATAGCCTCTAGAAAGTCTCACATGCCAGGGATGTAAGAAGTTTCCAGGACCCAACAAGAATGACAGCCAAAATACCTGAAAAAAGGGAGATAGAACCTGTAGAAACTATATTCAGTGGTTAGGCAAGGCCCCTGGTTGAGGGATGGTGCCACCCACCCATCTCAAAAACATTAATGAAGAATTTTTTCTGTCTAAAGGAAATACAAGGACAAAGAATGTCACAGAGATTGAAGGAAAGACCATCCAGAGACTGCCCTTCCTGGCGATCCATCCCATCTGTAAACATCAAACCCAGACAGGATTGCTGATGCCACGAAGCACTTGCTGAAAGAAGCCTAGTATAACCTGTCCCCTGAGAGGCTCTACCAGAGCTGGACCAATACAAATGTGGATACTGAACATTTTTTTAAAGTTTCTCAGCCATTTTAGACTCCCCTAGTGAGAGTTCTTTGTGTGCGCGCGCGCGCGCGCGTGTGTGTGTGTGTGTGTGTGTGTGTGTGTGTGTGTGTATATATATATATATATATATATATATATATATATATATATATATTCATATATCTCCCACATTTTAATTGGATTGTGAGGGTTTGTGTGTGTGTGTGTCGTGTGTTTGTGCCTAGTTTCAAAGAAGAGCTAATACCAATACTAATCAAATAATTTCACAAAATAAAACCAGAAAGAACTGTCAAAGTTCAGATTTGACACAAAAGGGTAAACCAAAGCAGGCAGTGAGGTACTGTGTTTGCAAAAGTTGGGTCAGTGCTAAAAGTAGAAGATTGAGGAGCGGATGGTAAGCACTCAGAGGGCCTGATGGGGATTCATTCAGATAGTGACAGACACAGTTACCTATGGCAACAATCAATTAGATAAAAGAATTGGGGAAAATCAAGCACACACATGTACACAGAGTGTCTGAAGCAAAAGGCAGACTCAAGCAACTTCATACATACAACTATGTATGCAGGGGGCCAGCAGTGGCTGTTCCTCTTTCCTGGTTCTCTCTTGAAGGTAAGCCAACAGAGATAAGCATAAACTGGGGTGAGATATTTACGATTGTGTTTAATAGTAAAACATTTACCTATCTTAAGTCTAAGTCATTTTGCTGCGGAATCTGACCTGCCTGTATGAGTTCCTCTGAAGGCAGAAGCTACAGTCTCTGGTATTTAGCCGCTCATAGTAAAAGAAAGGGGGATTAACTAATATACCCTTTATTCTATCTCCATAGCATCTGTACTGCTAAGTCCCAGCCTAGTAGTTGAGTTTGGAGGAAGAAAAAAAGATACTTTGAAAAGTGATTTTAATCTTTATTTCTAAGTTCTTTCTAATAAGGTTCATATGAAAGTTCTCTAAGACAAGGGGATTTGGACTCATCTTTCTTTGTCCTCAGCACTTATACATGTCTCAGAGTACATGATCACATATTAAAAAGTTCACCACAAGTTTACATGTAAATTTAAATCATAAATTGAATAAGGAATTTACAACAGAGAATGCTTACATGCATATTCATTAAGAATAATTATCTGGCTATATCTTCATCTGTCACTATCTTTACAAGTTCATGGAGAGTTAAAAACAATAACTAAGTTATCATTGAAGCTTTGAATAGATAAACCCAGTCAATATTTTATCTTCTGTCCTTGCACCATTACTAAATCCTCTGTTCCCTTGCTATGACCTTTAGGTAATTGCTTTACAACCTCTCCGAATATGCTCTAAGTGGTAGATGCCTTCTTGCTATCTCAGAAGGAGTTAACTCATGTCAATAAAAGACTGGTAGAGTTCTCAATGTACTTTTGACATCAGAAAGTACTTAAAAGCAGTCCTATTTTAAAAGAGCTTAATAATTACTAATACAATTTTAGGAATTCTTATAGGATAATCCTTAAGAATTAACAAATCATCTATTTGTGTATATAGCATCACTACAAGGCAGTACATCTTCATTATTCAAAAGGGTGGGCTAATACATAGTGATATCTATCTATCTATCTATCTATATATCTATCTATCTATCTATCTATCTATCTAAACTGGAAAAGCATATTAATAGCAGAAATGTTTCCTAAAATGAAATTCTTCTCAGCCTTGCCTAGAGAAGCAAACCCATCATTAACTTTGACAATTCATGGTGGAACAGTCTCAGGAAGATAACCTGCTAGTTTTTAGCTTCTCCTTGATGGCTCCTAGCATACATACATACATGCATGCATATAGACCTACAGACAAACAGACCTATACATATTCACAGACTGAATGAATAGAACAGCAAAATCTTTCAAGCAATATAAAATTACAATGTAATTGCATTATTCTTCTAGTGAATGACTATGAATAAAAAGTATGTTCCCCTATGCATTTACAAGAAACAGCACTACATAGTACAAGTAAAGAAAAATTATTTGCAAGAAGCCATGTAAATTCATAACTAATCAACAATATATTAAAAAGTTTAAGTAAGCAAGGTAGTCTTCTTAGCCAGTTTCTCTGATGGCAAGCCGCAATTTATAGTGACAAAATATTATTTTATTAATTATATTTAAAAGTAATATTATAAGAATTATACAACCATCACAAAACTAAACTTTTATATAAATCATTCATATGTATTTTATATCTTCAGAATAGTTATATACTCATTAGCAATTTTTATTAAATCATATCAGGAAGCTTAGGTCAAAAATGTGTATAAGAAACCAATCATCACCAGTCCAGCCTTGGTGAAATTCATGTCAGCCAGTGCTACCATTGTTCTTCTTCCCTGACCTTAAAAGTATCTAGCTTAACTATTCAGATAGTGCCTTTCTGAACTTTAAATTGTTCCCTAAGATTTTCCACATCAGACCCAGCAACAAAAACATTCTAACCTAGCTTCACAAACAATTTTATTTTTTCAAATGCTTTCTAAGGGTGGTAGTCGTTGCTAACAATCCACCTTTATAAGTTATTTCCTAGAATGGAGATTGAATCATTGATCTGTTCCAGCAGCAACACCTGAAAGAAATCAAGCATTATTGTGAGTACCAGTGATAGTTCCCGGTGATGGGCTGGAAATAACCTTAGTGTTTTCATACAGCTCCTAAATTAAGAGGGATGAGAAAGCAACGAGCTGAGCAGAACTCCATAAAAGCCTGAGGTCCTCAGAAAATGTAGTCCTTTGGGATACACCTGTACAAGTCAAACCCATTGTTGCTGTGCTAACCAATGGGCCACATTACTTGAGCTCTACAGTCATTTGAAATTCATCCTACATGGCCCTCGACAAGGAACATTGACAGTTTCACTTTATGGGGCTACAGAAATCTTGACACTTAACACAAAATTTCAACAAAGAAAGAAAATTACAAACCAACTTCCATTTTGTATTTATTCTTAAATAACATAGTATAAGCTGTGAGGTCGTGATGCATGTACTTAATCTGGTTTTTATCTGGTCAATATTAGTTTCTGTGGTTTTTTTATTTTGTAATAACTGCTGTTCTTCTTGCTCACATATTTTGAATTCATAGTCACAGTATTTTTTCTGTACCTGTCATACTGCTAAAACTCTATCCATGAATGCCTGTTAGAGATGTCATAGTCATAGAACCCATGGTTCTAGACCCCTTTTATAAACCTCTATTTTCAAAAATATTTGCATTATGTTTTATAACAGTGGCAAAATAATAGTTATGAAGTAGCAACAAAATAATTTTATGGTTGGAGGTCACCACAATATTTGGAACTGGATTAAATGCTCACAGCCTTAGGAAGGTTGGGACACAGTGCTTCATTGAGTTGCTCATCAATTTTTTTATATATATTCCTATTTATCTGATAGCATCATTGTAAAGGAAAGAGTAAATGTTTGCTAGTTAAGTGTTTTCCACTATGTTTTCTCCTACTATTAGGCACAAGTGTCAAGTATAATAATTCAAGAATTTAATAGTCTATACCAATACATCTCATTACTGTCATTCCAATACTATATTTTCCAAAGATAAATTGAATCTTTCAAGTATTAGTTCTTAGTAAAGTATATTGAAAGTACATAGTAGAAAAGAAATTGGGGAAATGATACAAATTCCTCTCACTATGACTTGAAAATTGTGAGTTTTTATAAAATAAAATCTTTTCAGCATTGTATAACTTTTATTAAGAAAATTTGGTTATTTTGCTGTTTCTGTAGTTAGTAATTTCATTAATATTCACACTATTTTAATCCCTAAGCAGAATACCTCTATTCTTGGAAAATTCTGTAGTTTATTATTGATTCTTAAAATATTTAAAAAAAAAGTCTTCAGTAATTTAACATAAGAGTGAGGTCAAGTTTGATCAGGAATATAGTTGCCCTCTTCTGGGGTAAAACATTCTTAGATTGAAAAAAAAGTAGAAAACACAATTATAGAATAATAATATTATATTTGTCTTGGATTCTCTTTTTCTCCAGGTATCCCAAATAGAACATTTATAGAAGTTGACACAAATGAAGAATATTTTCCTTCATTTTTAACATAAAAATTTAAACCTAATGCAAAATAAACAATATGTATTAGTACAATATATTTTTATTTTCTAATGTTTTCATTTATTCAGTTTTCTGAACTATGTAGTATTCCTCATGTTTCAAAAAGATTATGGAAATGTCATATAAGGTCAATCTATGAGAGATATGTTGCCTTAATTTTTAAATTCTTTCTTAGAAATTTCTAATCTGCCTTTTACTCTTGGAGGATAATTTTGCAGATTATAAACTTCCATACTGATTTTCCTTCTCACAACTGTCATTACTCTGTTGTGCTTTATTTTTGCTTTCATACTCATGAGTCATTTCAATATAATTCTTTCTGCTGTTGCTGTCTCTGAAAAATGATTTTCTATAAGATCCTTTCTTTTGTATTGTTTTCAGCTTAATTATGATATTGCTATTTCAAACTTTTTTAACAAAAAATACTTCTTTGGACTTCAAATATTTCTTTTGTTCCTTTTTATTTTATTTTTTTATTAGTCATTCCATTCGTTTACTTCTCAAATGATATCCAAATTCCTGGTTACTCTTCCACAATCTCCCCATCCCACATCTGCCCTCTCCCCCCTCCACTTTGGCTCTACAAGGGTGTTCCCCCCAGTACCACACCCATTCCTGCCCCACCCCTCCAGCATCCTCTGATGCTGGGGCATTAAACCTCCACAGGACCAATGCCCTCCCCTCCCATTAACGCCAGGAAAGGCTATCCTCTGCTACAAATGTATCTGGAACCAGAGATCCTCCTGTACACTCCTTGGTTGGTGGTCTAGTCTGTGGCAGCACTGTGTGGTCCTTTTAAAGTTTGGTCTGTCAGTATTGCCTATATACTCAGGTACTCACACAAACACATACAATTTTCTTTAGTTTGCCTTTTATTCCTCTCTCTCTCTCTCTCTCTCTCTCTCTCTCTCTCTCTCTCTCTCTCTCTGTGTGTGTGTGTGTGTGTGTGTGTGTGTGTGTGTGTATTTGTGTGTGTGTATACATGGAAGCACCTTGAGTGTATTGAGCAGGTAGAGGGCTGAAGAGGGTATCATATTCCCTGGAGTTATAGGCAGTTTGTGAGCTCCTTGAATGTGGGAACTATGAATTGAATTTGTGCCCTCTACAGCTGAATCAAGTGCTAGTAACCCCTAAGCTATCTTTTCAATGCCAATATGTCAAACACTTTGCAGTTGTACCACACATTGTAAAATTCTATTTTGATTGTGTTTTGTATTTACATCATTTCCATTTTGATTTCAGAAGTCTCTATTTCTTTATTTTTAAAATGTATTCTCTAATTGTCACTTTGTTCATCTTGTAACACCAGAAAACGATCTTGGGTGGAAGGGGGTTTAGAAATAATCCTAAAGTTTTACTGTAAATTCTCAAACATTTCTACTGGAAATATTCAGCAACTTATTAGCTGTAGTTCATTTCCTCACACTGAGTTTGGGAAGGAGAAGTATATTCTCTCTGTTTCTGTTTCAGTCTGTCAGTCTCTCTGTCTGTCTTTCTCTCTCACACTAGGACACAGACATACAAACACACAGACGGAATTGAACCCGCTGCCTTTGGAATGATAGATAAGTGTCCTCACATTGAGGTATATAGTTACATCCCTACTTCTCAGCATGGAAATTGTGAGCTTATTTTTCAGTAGTTTGTTGATTTCTGTATATATTTCTCTTTTCATAACCTCAGTACTGACAGATCAATGATATTTTGACTATGTATTGATTTTTTTCATAATATTATTGTATTTGAGATATTATTGTATTTGTATTGTATTATTGTATTTGAGATAAGTTCGATAAGTTTTTTTTATTGGATGTTTTATTTACATTTCCTATGTTGTCCCCTTACCCCATCCCCCACCCACCCAGGAACCCCCAATCCCCTCACCCCTCCTCCTTCTTCTCTGTGAATGTAACCTCCATCTAACCCCCACTCCCACCTTCACACCCTCAAAATTCCCACCCCCTGGGGCATCCAGCCTTCATGTGGTCAAGGTTCTCTTCTTCCACCAATGCCCAGCAGGGCCCTCCACTCTTTCATATTAAACTGAAGCGCTGGATCCATCCCTAAGTGCTACCAGGCTGGTGGTTTAGACCCTGGGAGCTGTGGTTGGTTGGTATTGTTGCTCTTCTCATGGTGCCACAAATCCTTTCAGCTCTCCTTCAGTCTTCACTCTAACTCCTCTATTGAGAACCCCATGATCAGTTCAATGGCTAGTTGTGAGCATCTGCCTCTGAGTATGTCAGACTCTTGAAGACCTGTGAGGAGATATCCACATCAGGCTCTTATCAGCATGCACTTCCTGACTTCAACATCAGCATCTACCTTTGGTGAATGCACATGGGATAGATACTCAGGTGGAGTGGTCTTCAGACGGCCCCTCCTTCAGTTTCTGTCCCTCATTTTGTCTCCATATTTGCTTCCTTGAGTATTTTGTTGCTCCTTCTAAGAAGGACCGAATCACCCCCACTTGGTCTTCCTTCTTTATGAGCTTCATGTGGCCTATGAGTTGCATCTTGGGCATTATTAAAGACCAGTCTTAGTCCATGGTGATCTGATAAGATACAAGGGATTATTTCAATCTTTTTGTATCTGTAGAGGCCTGTTTTGTGACCAATTATATGGTCTATTTTGGAGAAGGTACCATGAGGTGCTGAGAAAAAGGTATATTCTTTTGTTTTAGGATGAAATGTTCTATAGATGTCTGTTAAGTCCATTTGGTTCATAACTTCTGTTAATGTCAAAGTGTGTCGGTTTAGTTTCTGTTTCCATGATCTTTCCATTGCTGAGAGTGGGGTGTTGAAATCCCCCACTATTATTGTAAGAGGTGTAATGTGTGTTTTGAGCTTTAGTAAAGTGTCTTTTATGTATGTAGGTGCCCTTGCATTTGGAGCATAGATGTTCAGAATTGAGAGTTCACCTTGGTAGATTTTTCCTTTGATGAGTATGAAGTGTCCTTCCTTATCTTTTTTGATTAATTTTGGATGACAGTCGATTTTATTTGATATTAGAATGGCTACTCTAGCTTGTTTCATGGGACCATTGGCGTGGAAAATTGTTTTCCACCCTTTTATTCTGAGGTAGTGTCTGTCTTTGTCACTGAAGTGTGTTTCTTGTATGCAGCAAAATTCTGGGTCTTGTTTGTGTATCCAGTCTGATAGTCTGTGTCTTTTTACTGAGGAATTGAGACCATTGATGTTAAGAGATATTAATGATTGTGGCTTCTTGTTATTTTTGTTATTAGAGGTGAAGTTATGTTTGTATAGTTATCTTCTTTTGCGGTTGTTGGAAGATTACTTCCTTGCTTTTTCTAGGTGGTTGTTTCCCTCCTCGTGTTGGCGTTTTCCATCAATTATCCTTTGAAGTGCTGAGTTTGTGCGAAGATATTGTGCAAATATGGTTTTGTCATGGAATATCTTGGTTTCACCATCTATATTGATTGAGAGTTTTGTTGGGTATAGTAATCTGGGCTAGCATTTGTGTTCTCTTAGTGTCTGTATGATGGCAGTCCAGGCTCTTTTGCTTTTATAGTCTCTGGTGAGAAGTCTAGTGTAATTCTTATAGGTCTGACTTTATATGTTACTTGACCTTTTTCCCTTACTGCTTTTAGTATTTTTTCTTTGCTTTGTGCATCTGATGTTTTGATTATTATGTCACAGGAGGTATTTCTTTTCTGGTCTAGTCTATTTGGTGTTCTGTAGGCTTCTTGTATGTTTATGGGCATCATGTTCTTTAGGTTAGGGAAGTTTTCCTCAATAATTTTGTTGAAGATATTTACTGGCCCTTTAAGTTGGGAATCTTCATTCTCATCTATACCTATTATCCTTAGGTTTGGTCTTCTCATTGTGTCCTGGATTTCCTGGATGTTTTGAGTTAGGAGTTTTTTGCATTTCACATTTTCTTTGACACCTGTGTCAGTATTTTCCACTGTATCTTCTGCATTTGAGATTCTCTCTTTTATCTCTTGTATTCGGTTGGTGATGCTTGCGTCTATGACTCCTGATCTCTTTCTTAGGTTTTCTATCTCCATGGTTGTCTCCCTTTGAACTTTCTTTATTTTTTCTATTTCCAGTTTCAGATCCTGAATGTTTTTGTTTTATTCCTTCTTTGTGTTTTCTTGCATTTCTTTAAGGGATTTCTGTGATTCCTCTTTAAGGGCTTCTATATGTTTACTTGTACTCTCCTGTATTTCTTTAAGGGAGTTACTTAATTCCTTCTTATAACCCTCTATCATCACCATGAGAAGTGATTTTAATTCTGAATCCTGCTTTTCAGGTGTGATGGTCTGTTCAGGGCTTGCTATATTGGGAGAACTGGGTACTGATGATGCCAAGAAACTTTGATTTCTGTTGCTTATGTTCTTGTGCTTGCCTTTCTCCATCTGGTTAACTCTAGTGGTACCTGCCCTCACTGTGTAAGACTGGAGTCTGTATTTCCAGTTATCTTGCTTATTACAGAGCTCCTCGGAGTCCAGATGTCTCTGTGGTCTTATGCTCCTAATCTCCTGGGTGGAAGAAGTCCTGGGACTCAGGCCACCTCTTGGATCTGGAAATCCTTCTGCTCTGAATGCAGTGGCTCCTCGGCTGCTCTGAGTGCAGTGTCTCCTTGATGACTCAGGGTTCAGTTTCTCCACAGGACAGGAGCAGACCGACTCTGTGTCTGCTTCAGCCCAAAGGACCAGGCACGGGCAGAAGGGAAGGGGAATTCCGGAGGGGCGGGGTTTGGGTAGCTGCTGTGCCCTGAATGTCCCTGGCTCCCAGATGTATCTCTGGGGCTTAGGGAGTGAGATGGAGTTCTTACCAGCTGCACAGAGTGCAGTGGCTCCTCAATGACTCAGGGTTCAGTTTCTCCACAGGACAGGAGCAGACCAACTCTGTGTATGCTCCAGCCCAAAGGGTATGTATTCATTTTCATTTTATTTACTTTGTATTATTTTCTGGAGATAGCAACATTAACATAGTAATCTCTATATACTATGCAATATGATATATGTATATATATATATACATTTATATACTATATAGATTATGTAGCATATATTCTATACATATATATGTCTATATGTCTATATGTCTATATGTCTATATGTCTATATGTCTACACACACACACATACACACACACACACATATATATGTACACACACACAATAATAATCACAAGCTTGGACAGAAACAAGATGTCTAATCTTTAAAGTTTATAAATGAGTTAGGTGTTTGAATCTCTTTTTACTACAGGTTATACTTTATCAATTAATAAAGAAGACATTTTCAGACACATGGGAGTTGAATGTGTGAGTCATGATACCTCACCTTTACCAGAAATACCTAAATTAAAAAAGTCCTAAGTCATAAAAAATAAGTAAACTTGGAAACAATTAATAATATAAAAGTAAATGAATCAATGCACATATGAAACTGAAAAAATTTAGCTGTTTACTGAGTAAGTTACAATGTATCATTTGGAAAAAATATAGTTTTTGAAAACATATATATATATATATATATATATATATATATATATATATATATATA